>NW_013672216.1:46697-50746 GCF_000517525.1 Limulus polyphemus
GTCTTTCAACTGCTAAATTGGCACCCAGCATAGCCAGGTGGTTAAAGGCGCTCGACTCGTAATCTGAGGGTCGCAGGATCGAATCTCCGTCACACCAAACATGCTCGCCCTTTCAGCCGTGGGAGCGTTATAATGTGACGGTCAATCCCACTATTCGTAGGTAAAAGAGTAGCCCAAGAGTTGGCGGTGGGTGGTGATGACTAGCTTGCCTTCCCTCTAGTCTTACACTGCTAAATTAGGGACGGCTAGCGCAGATAGTCCTCGTGTAGCTTTGCGCGAACTTCAAACCATATAACAGTCTCGTCAGGTTACCTTTGTCAATACGCAGTGCAGGTAGAATTGCGCCGTCCCTCTGAACCACCAGTCACAGGGAGGTAACCAACACGGTTTTACTTTGTTAAGCTTATCTCAGATTAACATAAAAACTTCCTTCAATGGGTTTATTAGTAAGTTTTTCTAAAATAACGTTTGGGTAGCTTTGAAACCGTTTTGTGTTTGCTTGTTTTCAAAGTATTTCCATCAAACTTGTCTCTTCAGTATCAATAATGAAACACAGATGTCACGTTTCAGCTACTGTAAAGTATAAAAAAAAACGAAACGTAACAGAAGTCAGTAGTTTAGTACCAATATAACTGCAGTTTTACTGACACCGCTGGTGAATACAAAATTAGGCCGTGGAAGCTGAAATCGGAAACAGCTTTTTCGAGGTGAGTTAAAAAAGCGAGTTGTAAAGTTTGGAAGCTGGCACTTTAGATTGAATGGGTGAAAACTTTGACGCTGTATTTCCTAAGCTTCATCAGTGCCTGTGGAACATCTGGTGGCGAAAACGTTCCTTTTAAAACGCGAATCTCTCAGTTTGACACGGCCTGTGAATTTTAAGTGGTTTTCTAATGTGAGAATGATGTGGGCGATATGAGGGGGTAATACCGTTAGCATTACACGCATATAGCCTTACGTTTTCCTCGAATTTTGTTTCCTGTTTTACAAATTATAACTACCCAATGTGGAATTAGTTGAATGTATAAGAAGCCCGTTTTAAATAGAACTGATCAGTATTACACCAAAATAAAATAAAAATGAAATACAATATTCCAAATAATATTAAAGCCATAAAACCGTCCAAATATATGTATTCCAGCAGAAAACTGAAACAGAGAATGTTCTGGAAAACATCTAGTAATCGACATGTTAGTATCGTTAATTAGGTACCTTTGACAAAATCAATTAAAGTTTTTGAAATATTTTCTGTGGGGAAAAACAAACACGTCTGTGGTCTAATTATAGACACGTAACTGTGTATATGTAATCGTCAAAAGTGAAGTATCTATTGGAAATTTTTGCATTAAATAAGGGGGGAGTGTGGGGGGGAGGACTAACGAACTACCTGCTCAGCTTTACAGTTTGCTTTTGAAATTCGTTTGTTTTTCATAAAACTTCACAAAGAAATTGAATTGTTTGGCCGAAACGTTGACCATTCATTAAATGTTTCATTATTGGTACTACAATTTCTAGTTAGCTGTGTAGTTGTGATAATATTATCATTTTGTACCCCACAACTCCCTCTTTATCTCATTTATTTGGCATCATTTCAATAATTTTCTCTCTACAGTTGACAAAAAAAAGAGAACAGGTGTTTATAGTCAGAAAAATGTCGTAGCTAATAGTTTTGTCTTTTATCCTTGTTTTTGCTGAAAGTATAAAAACTGGCATCGGATTAACTTGTAATTTCGCATTTAACAGAATGCTATTGGTTTTTGTTGCCACGGGCCTGCTACTGATGGAACGTGAGTAAGTAATTTGTTTGCTGGGACTGTGAATCCGAGAATTCATGGTTCGTGTCCTGCTGCCAGATAAATTACGTTTCGCAGTTTGAGGCTTGGGGTGCAATGAAACGGTGACGAATGTTAACTTTTGATTAAAGCAAGCTGCTAACATAAACCAGACGTAAAAATCAACTGTGTAATTAATATAGCGAAGTTAATATATTGTTCTTACGGTCTTGCTAATAATGATTAGAATGTGTTGTTTCACCAACTAGGTATTCTCACTTTTAGCGATGTTTTCGGCCATAACCCCAATAATAACTCACGAAATTGAAACTGTGTAATTAATATAGCGAATTTAATATATTGTTCTTACGGTCTTGCTAATAATGATTAGAATGTGTTGTTTCACCAACTAGGTATTCTCACTTTTAGCGATGTTTTCGGCCATAACCCCAATAATAACTCACGAAATTCGGGCAACTTAGAAGATTTAGATTAGTCCTAAATTCAAGTATTAAGTTAACAATGCAAAACAATCTTTATAAATAAATTACATAATAATAATAAATAGAAAATAATAAAAATAGATATATTAAACATTCTAATCAATACTATTAATGACAGAATTATTCAATAAATGATAGAGTATAACCTAGTTACAGAACATATAAACACTAGTGTTTGCTTTATACACTATCGTGGATTTCAAATCCCCTCTTCGTTCAAACAAGAGTTGGCGGTGTGTGTTGTTGACAAAATATCTAAAGCAAGTAAACAAACAAGCAAAGAAAGTTATTGAAATAGAGGATATACCGGTCAGTTTGTATCACAATTATGTATACTTCAAGCCAAATCCTTTTATCTCCGCCTACACGAACGTTTCTCCCAAATCTAAATCACACATACTTCAAAATAACGTGTTTACTAAGAGTAAGTAACCATCATATATCAAGACTTCTTTCTTACGACAGTAATAATAATAATAATAACTAGTTTATATTGATAGAGTTTCTTAAAATTCTCTGTATCGCGTTTAACTAGAAAACCTTTCATTCAAATAGTGTATGTGGATATTATATTAAATTTTGCATATATAATCAATACAGACGGCCAGCGTTTTCGTGTAAATCAAGTAGGATAGCAGGCATGATTGATAAAACTTATGGTAATAATAGCACCGCGTGTTTAATTGTATTTAACATTGAAGTAGCAAAAATATACAGATTTCTGATGTTGTACTGTAAAATTAATGAACCAACGCCACGTGATTTGCTTCAAGCTATGTACTTGGGTTTATATTTTGTTTTTAGCCTATTTGTTGTTGTTATTAAGATGGTGTTTTGGTTTTTCTTTCCCTTTGTTAACAGCTATATATTCTATGTCGCTCTGTAACATCAAACAGAATTATTAACCGAACAGAGTTGTTTAAACATTTGTTTAACAACAAATAAAAGCTTGGAATGGTCTATTCTTTCATTGGGGGTGTGTCTGTGAGCCAGACTAGTTTCGGAGAATTCCACTCCTCATCAGTGACCCTGGACACTACCACCAATGAAATATCAGACCAAACCAAGCCTTTATAGTAGTGAGGTATCGAAAATCAAAATGGTGTATTTACGTGTTTTACACTCACCAAAAAGAAACCTATCATTCTATAAGTATTTGAAGAACTTGTATCATTCAAATAGAATTATTAACTGGTGATATATTCGTCTTGTTTTGGCCAATCACATATCTACACGTGAGGAAACCAATACTTTGAACAGTATGTGACATTGGGCCACAGAGGAAACTGTGTTGGTCAGAAATCATGAATTCGTAATTCAACATTTCAACCTTCAGGTGTTTGTATATAATACGAACACCTGTTTAACGGGCTAGCTTAGACTAACCTCCCATTTCAACCTTCAGGTGTTTATATATAATACGAACACCTGTTTAACGGGCTCTCTTAGACTAACCTACCATTTCAACCTTCAGGTGTTTATATATAATACGAACACCTGTTTAACGGGCTATCTAAAACACACCTACCATTTCAATCGGCAGGTGTCTCTGTGTTATAAACAACTGTTTTAACGGATTACCTTTAACTAACCTACCCTTTCAACTTTCAGATATCTGTATGATAAAGAACACCTGTTTAAACGCACTAAAATTAATACCCTAACAACACTAGTATACTGTACCATATAAACGCTTAACAGTTGCGTTTCGGATGTGTATTTTGTTGTGTGTGTGTGTGTAATAACTGAGACACTTGTGTAGTGGGCTCCTATGAAG
>NW_013672217.1:0-2495 GCF_000517525.1 Limulus polyphemus
TTAACATTGTCCTGTCTGTTTTTTATAGTTAATAACAAATGAATCAGTAGTTTACTGATAGTATATGGGTCTACTGACCTGGAACAATGGTAATTTAACATTGTCCTGTCTGTTTTTTATAGTTAATAACAAATGAATCAGTAGTTTACTGCTAGTATATGGGTCTACTGACCTGGAACAATGGTAATTTAACATTGTCCTGTCTGTTTTTTTATAGTTAATAACAAATGAATCAGTGTAAAATTGGTCTGCTGTTTTCTGTTTGTTTATTATAATTAATGGTAGATGAGTATGGTTTTCTGTTTATATATTTGTACTAATTAACGTTATATGTGTCAACATATGTTACACTAGATGGAGCCACCTTTCTATTGTTGATTGAAAGTTATGATGTTTGTTTATTTTAGGTAATGAGAGATGAGTGTACTTGTCAACAGCCAGTAGTAGAACGGTTTGGTAGGTCTGGAAATGCCATTATGGAGAACATGGGTCGCTCATCTCCTTCTGCTAAAAAGGTGAGGGATCAGATGGATAATGTCCAGCGACACTGGGACGATCTTGTGGGTCGACTGGAAGACAGGGAGAAAAATCTCGATGCAGCCAGTGGTGTAACCAGGGACTTCCAGGAGAATCTTAACCATCTGCAGGAGTCATTACAACACATTAGTGATGAGTATGACCACTTATCGTCCGATGGATCAGATGCAGATGGGCAGTTGAAAAAACTAGAGGTGAGCATTTTGCTTAAAGTCAGTTCTGGTAGTTTTGTATATGAAATTTGTTTTGCTTATAAGTAAATCATTTTGAACCTTGCCAACACAAGCATTATAGAAACTGTACTTGAATTGTCTAGTTGTTTCAACATTGTACAGAGTCATATATTTACTTAAGTGTAATTACTTTGTGAGTAAATAACAACTAAACTCTGTGGTTACAGTTAAGATTTTTATGATTTACTTTTTCAAACATCAAAAATTCTTTTTTGTATTTCAATCTAGGACTTGGAAAAACAGTTAGAAGACCAGCGTCCTCTTCTGGCTGATGCAGAGAGTGTTTGTGAACAGCTCTGTGATCTTTTAAGTGACTCTGGTTCAAAGAATGAGATTAAAAACAAACTGAATGCAGTAGAAAAACAGTACAACAATCTGAACAAGAAAATTGGTATTTATATCACAGATATTTTTATTTAGTTTAGTTCTCAAATTATGTCTTAAAAATAATTTTATCAAAAATGGCATAAGTGTAAGAGTGCTTAAGTTTCTTTTATTATTAAAAGAATATTTAACAAAAGAGTCAACACATTAAAAGAATATTTAACAAAAGAGTCAACACATTAAAAGAATATTTAACAAAAGAGTCAACACATTAAAAGAATATTTAACAAAAGAGTCAACACATTAAAATAATATTTAAGAAAAGAGTCAACACATTAAAAGAATATTTAAGAAAAGAGTCAACACATTAAAATAATATTTAACAAAAGGGGTCAACACATTAAAAGAATATTTAACAAAAGGGTCAACACATTAAAATAATATTTAACAAAAGGGTCAACACATTAAAAGAATATTTAACAAAAGGGTCAACACATTAAAAGAATATTTAACAAAAGAGTCAACACATTAAAAGAATATTTAACAAAAGGGTCAACACATTAAAAGAATATTTAACAAAAGAGTCAACACATTAAAAGAATATTTAGATGGTATATTAGTTTTTGTTGTTGTACAGTAAAGTTAACTTGTTAGTATGAATATTGTGTGTTGTGTGCTTAGATGGTATATTAGTTTTTGTTGTTGTACAGTAAAGTTAAGTTGTTAGTATGAATATTGTGTGTTGTGTACTTAGATGGTATATTAGTTTTTGTTGTTGTACAGTAAAGTTAAGTTGTTAGTATGAATATTGTGTTATATACTTAGATGGTGTATTGGTTTTTGCTGTTGTATAGTAAAGTTAACTTGTTAGTACGAATATTGTATGTTGTTTACTTAGATGGTGTATTGGTTTTTGTTGTTGTACAGTAAAGTTAAGTTGTTAGTATGAATATTGTGTTATATACTTAGTTGGTATATTGGTTTTTGTTGTTGTACAGTAAAGTACAACGAATTGTTGTTTGTTTACGCTAGAAAACCGTAAGGCTGAACTTGAGTCAGTAATTAATTGTTGTTTTGTTTATGTTAGAAAACCGTAAGGCTGAACTTGAGTCAGCAATGAAAGAAGATCAGGAGTTCTACTTGTCGTGTGACTGCATCCAGCACTGGTTAAATGACATGGAACAAACATTGGGTCAGGGATTCCCAATTTCTGCTGACCATGACACACTTACCAGACAGATCACTGAGTTTGAGGTGAGATGTGTTATGTTATTAAACATAATCTTTCCTTTTTAATTAGCTATAACTATTTCGTAAACAAAAAATTGAAAAAACGTGTACCTCGAAAAATGCCTAATGCAAAATAGATGTTTCTATATTCACAATGTTTCAGGCTGTTTA
>NW_013672217.1:3201-5701 GCF_000517525.1 Limulus polyphemus
GTTTAGTGATCATCATTCTGTTGTGTCTGATAGATCATCAGTCAACAGTCTGACTCTTGTTTAGTGATCATCATTCTGTTGTGTCTGATAGATCATCAGTCAACAGTCTGACTCTTGTTTAGTGATCATCATTCTGTTGTGTCTGATAGATCATCAGTCAACAGTCTAACTCTTGTTTAGTGATCATCATTCTGTTGTGTCTGATAGATCATCAGTCAACAGTCTGACTCTTGTTTAGTGATCATCATTCTGTTGTGTCTGATAGATCATCAGTCAACAGTCTGACTCTTGTTTAGTGATCATCATTCTGTTGTGCACTAATAGTGGTGTTCAGTACATTGTATGTGCTAACAGTTATATCTAATAGTGGTGTTCAGTACATTGTATGTGCTAACAGTAAATATCTAATAGTGGTGTTCAGTACATCGTATGTGCTAACAGTAATATCTAATAGTGGTGTTCAGTACATTGTATGTGCTAACAGTAATATCTAATAGTGGTGTTCAGTACATCGTATGTAGTAACAGTAATATCTAATAGTGGTGTTCAGTACATCGTATGTAGTAAAAGTAATATCTAATAGTGGTGTTCAGTACATTGTATGTGCTAACAGTAATACTAATAGTGGTGTTCAGTACATTGTATGTACTAACAGTAATATCTAATAGTGGTGTTCAGTACATTGTATGTACTAACAGTAATATCTAATAGTGGTGTTCAGTACATCGTATGTAGTAAAAGTAATATCTAATAGTGGTGTTCAGTACATTGTATGTGCTAACAGTAATATCTAATAGTGGTGTTCAGTACATTGTATGTGCTAACAGTAATATCTAATAGTGGTGTTCAGTACATTGTATGTGCTACCAGTAATTTCAACCAACAATTTAATTTTGATTAATGATTGTTTGATCACTAACAGTAATTTTGTTCAGCAGTTTAATTGATGATGTTTACTCAGGAAGTTCTAGAAGTAAATTTTTGGACATGTTTGAAGAATCTGTAGAGATAACTAATATGTTGTAAATCTTCCAGAAACACTCGTCTCCAGAGATGTGTGGACACAAGCCTCAAGTTTCATTCTTCGATCAAGGTTTTCCTGCCTTGGTTAGATCAGAGTGAATTGAAGCTGCTTTCTCTGCCCCCAGTCAGTTTTCATCGTGCCCAGCTAGACAAACAAATCAAAGAGATACAGGTAAGAGAAAACTCCCGAGAGTAAATCATTCTTTATCTTTTTCCTTTTGTAAACATGTTCGTGTTTATTCATTACAACTACTTTGCATAACCAGTATAGGCTTGTACTTGCTAATGTATTTTCTCATATTTTTGTTGTTTATTTTGTAGTATGAAAGTTGTTAAGATATTGTGTGCATCAGTGGTTCCAATCCAAACAATTTCATGGACAGCTTCGTGCAATATTAATTTTTTAACATATTTTTTAGTTACATTTTTATTTTTTTCAAACTGTCTTGTGGAACAGCAGTAAGGAACCATTGGTAGTTATCATTATACCTTCTATCTTTATAGCACAGAGATTATCACATATCATAAAACGAATTTTTTTCAGGCATTCAAAAATGATTTGTCACAACACAGCCAAGAATTTGACAATATTAAGAACCTTGGACAAACCCTCATTAGTAAGACTGACACTGACCAGATCGACATTCAAGATGAACTTGATCAACTTAAGAGACGCTGGGAAACACTTAATAAGGGTAAAAAAGGCTTAAGGAAAAATCTGATAATTACTCTATTTCATTGTTATAAGTAAAAAAAAAAACTTTTAACGTTTGTGATAAATGTTTCTCTTTTTTACAAATATAAAGATGTTTTTGGAACATTTGTACTCAACTTTATTAAATATATAAATCATTTTTTGTACTTATTTCAAGTTGCATAAAATGGCACGGTAAATAGTGTGTTTTCTCAGCAGCCATTACCTAGGTATATCAGATCGTAGTTTTCACACTGTACTTCTGTTATTCAATAGCTGGGAGTACTAGAGGATATTTTTCATTCCAGACTCTTGTAATACAGTATGTAGGTGTATCAGAGGGTATTTTTTACTCCAGACTTTTGTAGTACAGTATATAGGTGTATTAGAGGGTATTTTTCATTCCAGACTCTTGTAGTACAGTATATAGGTGTATTAGAGGGTATTTTTCATTCCAGACTCTTGTAATACAGCATATACGTGTATTAGAGGGTATTTTTTTACTCCAGACTCTTGTAATACAGTATATAGGTGTATTAGAGGGTATTTTTCATTCCAGACTCTTGTAATACAGCATATACGTGTATTAGAGGGTATTTTTTTACTCCAGACTCTTGTAATACAATATATAGGTGTATTAGAGGGTATTTTTCATTCCAGACTCTTGTAATACAGCATATACGTGTATTAGAGGGTATTTTTTTACTCCAGACTCTTGTAATACAATATATAGGTGTATTAGAGGGTATTTTTCATTCCAGACTCTTGTAATACAGCATATAG
>NW_013672217.1:6263-8947 GCF_000517525.1 Limulus polyphemus
ATATTAGGTATGTTTTAGCTTCACAGCCTACCTGCTTTAATCAGTCAAGTTTTAATGTAATATATTAGGTATGTTTTAGCTTCACAGCCTACCTGATTTAATCAGTCAAGTTTTAATGTAATATATTAGGTATGTTTTAGCTTCACAGCTTACCTGCTTTAATCAGTCAAGTTTTAATGTAATATATTAGGTATGTTTTAGCTTTACAGCTTACCTGCTTTAATCAGTCAAGTTTTAATGTAATATATTAGGTATGTTTTAGCTTTACAGCCTAAATGCATCATAACCTTTGAACCATATCTAAACCACAGACACTTCATACATAAAGTATGATAACCTTGAATGTTTCCAAATGATATATTTGTTTTTGTATACTTATGTTTTATTATGAAACAAAAACCACCAAGTGACGTGGCTGTGTATTATTCCTTTATACAGTAAATCACTGACCAACATTTGTTCTACAGTCAATATAGATTCTGTGACTCAACATACATTGTTATGTTTCTGTTGTTCGTATGTTATCTCAGTTGATTTGCTGTGTATTATTCCTTTATACAGTAAATCACTGACCAACATTTGTTCTACAGTCAATATAGATTCTGTGACTCAACATGCGTTGTTATGTTTCTGTTGTTCGTATGTTATTTCAGTTGATTTGCAAAATGATTAATCTTCCATAGAGAAAAAATTGTATTTAAAGTTTAATATGACTTATGCATCTTTACAGGTCTGTGTTGTTTATTTCATTTCAACAAACACGTTTCTGAACAACAATAATGCAGTCACAATCCTAAAGACATAATCCGCTGGACCACTTTTTTGGTGGTTGTTTTATATGAAGTATCTTTTATGTAATTAAAAATAATATAAAGAGACAATATTTATCTTATCTACAAACATTATTTTTATATTCCCTCTTCAAATCACATACAGGTAGTTAGTTGAAGAAGATTCACACTGATTTCGGAGATCATGCTGAGATGAAATCAACCTTAAGACTTAATTAGCTTCAAATTACCAGTGGGATGTTATATAAAATAGGAAGATACTCCTAAAGTAATTATTTGAACAAAATAAACAAACACTGCAAGTAACAAAACCAAAACCACTAAATGAAAACTTTACAATTTATTTAAATAAGAAATTGAGGTTTGTAACAAGTAGATTAGGAGGAAGAAAACAGTTCCATTTTTTTATTTCTCCTGATAATATATTTATGATTTTGTGTAGCTTTAAAATTTTGAGAGCAGTAAAACAAAAAAGTACAGTGAGTTTAATTCTACAGTTTTAAAAAGTATTTAATTTCAAACAAACAACAAACATCCACAAAGATCACAGATTTGCAGCTATTTTTTTGTACAGCAAAAATTTTTATCTTTCGAAATGGGAAGTTTAAATATTTCTAAATAAGGTTGCAACTGTGGGGGTGGTAAAAAAATCTAACTTATAGTTAGCAGTTTATTTTACTTTTATGCCCAACAAATGATAATAAAAGTTGTATTGAAACAGAATGTATTATAGTTTTATTTTGTAGATGACTCGAGGATGGGAGATCAAAACATTATCTACAGACCTATTAAAAGAATAGAGCGTAGAAAGTGAAATTAGTTTTCTGTTTGGAATAAAACCGTTTTTAATTTGTCTCCTATCAGGGATTGCTTGGCGAGGCCAGGGATCTGGAGAAACAACTTGATCAGGTGAAGGATTCTGCAGATCTACTTATCACTAATGCTTCTCCAAGCTCTGATACTTCCCACATTACTCAAGAGGTGGACAATCTCGATAAACGTCATCATCAACTCACACAGAAACTCCGGGAGCAGTGTGCCGATCTGGAGCTGGCTTCATCTGTGACCTCTGATTTTAACGTATGTCACTATTATTGCAGAAGGAATTCTGAGATCATTTTAGTTCCAGTTCTGAATCATAATCCTTATTTAATAAACTATTCTGAGCTTTCTGATAAGTGTTTGATACCTTAATTCATTTTTTTCATTACTATCTGTGAGATAGAGAATTCTTATTACACATAAAATTGATTAAGATAAAAAGGCTGTAACATATACTTTGTTTCTGAACCGCTACCTTTTCACTTTCTACTCATGCTATAATATCTTGAGCTACAAGATAACTTTTGTACCGTTTTTAGGCAAAGTTGAATGGAGTTCATTACGACCTGAACGCTCTGGAGGAAGAACTTGATAACATGGCTCCCATAGCAAGAGACATAGAAACAGTGCAAACTCAACTGGATGACATAAAGGTTAATAACTTCACATGTAAAAAATTGTAAAACCAACAATATAGTCAGATATAAAAATAATGTAAAAACAGATTAAACAAAACAGTAGATACTAATATATTATATGTATACAAAAGTGTAGAACCAACAGAATTAGTCTGTAGATAGTCAGATATAAAAATAACTTAAAAACAGATTAAACAAGATAATAGATACTAACATATTATATGTATACAAAAGTGTAGAACCAACAGAATTAGTCTGTAGATAGTCAGATATAAAAATAACTTAAAAACAGATTAAACAAGATAATAGATACTAATATATTATATGTATACAAAAGTGTAGAACCAACAGAATTAGTCTGTAGATAGTCAGATATAAAAATAACTTAAAAACAGATTAAACAAGATAATAGATACTAATATATTATATGTAT
>NW_013672217.1:9420-11094 GCF_000517525.1 Limulus polyphemus
ATCATAGACAGGTAATAAATATATAGAGTAGAAAGAGCTGAAAAACATAAAGGTTAGAAAAGCAAAACCTTAATGATACGACTCCACTAACAAGGCTTAAACATCATAGACAGGTAATAAATATATAGAGTAGAAAGAGCTGAAAAACATAAAGGTTAGAAAAGGAAAACCTTAATGATACGACTCCACTAACAAGGCTTAAACATCATAGACAGGTAATAAATATATAGAGTAGAAAGAGCTGAAAAACATAAAGGTTAGAAATGGAAAACCTTAATGATACGACTCCACCAACAAGGGTTAAATACAGTATAGAACCAGTTAGAATAAAATGTTGATAGAAAAGAAAAATTAATATACTGATTTAATGGAAGACACTTGGAAACATTCTAAATTTAGAAAGATATCAGAAAGTTCATCACTTACTGAAACATGATTTTTGAAGATAATCTCCAAGAGTAGTTATTGTTGATTTACCTCCGTTTCTTTGCTTCATTTTATCTAACTATTTTCATTTACTAGGATTTCATGCGGCGATTGGACAGAGTAGAGGAGGATGTTAAAGACACGAGCCAGCAAGCTCAAGATCTTATCAGTCAACGTTACACATCAGACCCAGGAAGTTATGGAGATCATGTGAGTTGTCAGTAGCACTCGAGGCACTGGGTTTTATTATGAATACATAATAATGCACATTTGTTATTGATCAGCAATCAATATATAATGTGTTGGTAACGTGCAGTGCAGGGCTGTTTTGTTGTTCCTTATTGATCTGTATTATAATTCTTCCTGTTTTAGTTAGGTTACTGAACGTCTTTACTTGTTAACACTTATGCAGATGGATAATATGCGGCGACAACTTGGTCGATTGGAGGAGAGATCAAAGACCCGCAATGTCAACCTGGAATCAACCCTGTCTCGTTTAGAGAAGTTCTATGGAGATTACAAAGAGACCATGAAGGACTTGGAAGATGCAGTTCAGGAAGAAAAGAACTTCAAAATTGTTAGTGGAGACGTGGATCTGATTCGTGCTCAGCAGGAGCAGTTTCAGGTGTGTTATGGGATATTAGTTTAACAAATATGTGAAAATTAATAGTTCAACATCTCTGTACATGAGGAAAGCATTAAGGTGTATAACGAGCAGTTTCAGGTGTGTTATGGGATAATGATTTAAAATTTATGTGTCAATGTAAGATATCTATATGTGAGGAAAAATATTAAGGTGTATAACAAGAGGAGTTTCAGGTATGTTGTGGAATAGTAGTTTAAAAAATGTTTGTACAGATTAGTGGTTCAGGTGATTTTGGTTGGAGAGATTACACAAATATTTTAATTGTACTTGCTATTACTTAAGTTTTAATTTCTTCCTACACCTTTGCTTACTTATACCATTTTTCACTCATGACAATTCCTGTTGCTATTGATCAATTACATATTTTCTTTCTATCCATTATATATCTAATTACATTCAGCTGTTCATGGTTCTAAACTCTTCCTAGACAACTTCATCCAGTTGTTCATGGCTTCAAACTCTTCCTAGACAACTTCATCCAGTTGTTCATGGCTCTAAACTCTTCCCAGACAAATTCATCCAGTTGCTCATGGCTTCAAACTCTTCCCAGACAAATTCATCCAGTTGCTCATGGCTTCAAACTCTTCCCAGACAAATTCATC
>NW_013672217.1:12098-16529 GCF_000517525.1 Limulus polyphemus
TCATTACGCTTTAGACTACCTTGGGATATAATGAATACCTCCCTAAATGTTTGCTTACTCAAATCCTGTTTCTTTTTTACTTTACTGTTTGCTCTAATATGCATTAAGTTAATTTTTATTGCATTTTCTCATTTTTAAAAATTTACTGTATTTAAAACTTATGCTTTTCAATCTCTCATAAGTGGGTGGAGAGAAACCTCAGTTTCAGAGCACCTCTGGTTGCAACCTAAACTCTATCATAGGTGAGATGAAGAGAAACCTCTGTCTCTGAGCACTTCTGGTTTCAACCATACAGTTTATTTCAGTAGTTCAAGATGTATGTACATGAGTGAAAATATTAAGATATGTATGTGTGTTTGATTAGAAATTTAAGGTGAGAGTATTTAGGAGTTCAGAAAGTATGTACATTAGTAAGTGATTAATAATATGTCACTCAACATGTCTAACGTGTGCTTTTTTTTTATTAGTTTAATTCTTTAATGATTGTTTGTTTCCTTTAACAGGAATTCCATAAGAATCGGGTAGCCCCACTTGGTGCCCAGGTCAAGGACATTAACAAACTTGGCCAAGGACTT
Organism: Limulus polyphemus; assembly: GCF_000517525.1. NCBI lineage: Eukaryota > Metazoa > Arthropoda > Merostomata > Xiphosura > Limulidae > Limulus > Limulus polyphemus. Next base: position 12,674 of record NW_013672217.1, read on the forward strand.
GTACAGTCAGCGTCATCTGGTGTAAATACTGCTGACCTCGAGCAGGACCTAGAGACATTGAATAACCAGTGGAATAACTTGAAGGAAAGAGTAAGAATATTTTGAAAACAATGAAGATGATAGTCATAAAAGTGTGTTCTTAAACTAAATAGATGTGGTTCTTGTTTATTAAGTCATAAGCACCCACCATTAAACATTTAATTTGAAAAATGTGTTTGAGCCCGTGTATTTTTTTCAGCTGGTTAGATTTACCTTTCTGTTTAGTGACTGTAATAAAAAAACACACACACACACCATGATCAGCTGGCAATTATCTTTTGACATGTATTACCTTTCCTCATTCCATCTGTTAGTCATCCTGATTACTAACACTCACGTCTGTAGCAATTACTAACACTCACGTCTGTAGCATTACTAACACTCACGTCTGTAGTGATTACTAACACTCACGTCTGTAGTGATGACTAACACTCACGTCTGTAGTGATTACTAACACTCACGTCTGTAGCAATTACTAACACTCATGTCTGTAGTGATTACTAACACTCACATCTGTAGCGATGACTAACACCCACGTCTGTAGTCTACAGACGTGAGTGTTAGTAATTGCTACAGACGTGAGTGTTAGTCATCGCTACAGACGTGAGTGTTAGTAATTGCTACAGACGTGAGTGTTAGTAATCACTACAGACGTGATTGTTAGTAATCGAACTCATGCCTGATTTCTTATTTAAAGTATTCACTTCCAATAACTTGCTCAGTACTGGCCTCATACAGGTTCTTACAAATGTTGAAACCTTCAAAACTGTTATAGAAATATCTAGGTTTTGATATTGCTTGTTTTCATAAAGAGGTATAACTGTGCATCCATTTCTGACATTCAGCCATTTAAGGTAACAGAGTTTGGCAGTAGAAATACAGAGAAAGTGTGGATATTACCAGTGATATTTTAACTAGTGTACTGTGGTTTAATCCATGAATCTATTGTTTGCAGCTGAATGAGAAAGAAAGACTTCTTGACTTAACCTTGCTTCAGTCTGGCAAATTTCATGAGGCATTGGAAGGTGTACAGAAGTGGTTAGAAGACACCGAAGAAATGGTTTCCAATCAGAAACCTCCTTCTGCTGATTATAAGGTTGTAAAGGCTCAACTTCAAGAACAAAATGTAAGTGGAGACATCTAGATTATCAGCTGTTAATCCAAGTACATGAAAAACTGATTTACTCTTGAAAATAAATCTTGATTATTCAGAAATTCAGGCTTGAGTATAGTGATTGGTGGTAAGATGAACATAGTGTGATAAATGTCAGATAGAGAAAACATAAAATGTCTTAATTGGGTAAATAATAAATTATTCAAAAACTTATAGTGACATCATCTGTTGAGATAAAATATTTGTAATAATTGTATGATTCAGTATAAATTATTAAAACTTGAGATTGTTTACTCTTCTCAGTTCCTGAGAAAGTTGCTATTGGACCGACAGAACAGTATGTCATCCTTGTCTGAGATGGGAGCAGAGGTCATGCGTAACCTTGAAGACTCAGAACGTGCCCAAATTGAGGATCAACTGGAGGACCTGTCTCAGCGTTTTAACGAACTAACTGCAGGAGCTCGAGAGAGAACAGATATACTAGAACAAACACTCCCTGTTGCACGGGCTTTCCAAGAGAAGATGACACCACTGGTCGAATGGCTGGACCAAACAGAAAGGAAGTTATCAGGGATGGCTACGATACCAACAGATCAGGAAAGAATCAGACGAAGAATTGAGGAACACAGAGTTAGTGACATCTTAGCATAATTACCTTAATTAACATTTAGTGATCTGCCTATGACCCATTATTAGTCACGTAACCAGATTTAACATAATATTGTTGCAATAAAAGTTACAGATTGTCAAGGATATTCAATATAGACTTAGAAAAGTGGCCAGCATGAATTATAATAACAGCTAATCCTATTGTTATGACTGTTTACGTTAGGACAGAGAAAAGTGGGAAAATGTTCTGTACGTAGTTAGGTAATATTTGTTAGACTTGATTAAAATATGTAATTGTTCAGTACACCAAAGTGCATTAGAACATTAAACTTAGTTAATTGATATTGCACAGGTAATGCTTCATACAGAATCTTAGTACTATTGTATGTAGATGATAATTAATCGTACAGACTGTAAATGTTAAACTCTGATATTCCTGAATGTAGGACTTGCATGAAGACATCCTGGACCATAAGGAATCATTCGAAGACCTAACTGAAACAGTACAAACCCTTATGGGTTTGGTGGGTGATGACGAAGCTCAGACTGTAGTCGAAAAGTTTCAGGATGTGACAGACAGATATGCCAAACTCGTGGAAGACAGTGAGAACATTGGCCAACTCTTGGCTGAAGCATACGAAGGTCTAGGAAACTTTGTTGTTACTTTTGAAGACCTTTTGGCATGGATGGATGAGATGGAATCACGCTTGGGACGGTGTAGGGTGCTCAGTGTTTATGTAGATAAATTACAGGAACAAATGTATGAAATTGTGGTAAGTCTGTGTAAGTGTATCTGTGTAAGTAAGTGTATCTGTGCTTTATATGTACGCAAGAACAAGTTCTAAATTGGACTGTAATGACAGGTTAACTAGACTAGAACATCTTTTATGTCCTGTTTGGGTTAATTGCTATAGTGCATAATCTGGGAAAAGAATCCTGTTTGATATGTCAGGTTAATCATGACACAGTGCATGTCTTTTAAAATTGTGGTAAGTCCTGTATCTGTGCTTTATATGTACGCAAGAACAAGTTGTAAATTGGACTGTAATGACAGTTTGACAGGTTAACTAGACTAGAACATCTTTTATGAAAAGACAGTCCTGTTTAGGTTAATTGCTATAGTGCATAATCTGGGAAAAGAATCCTGTTTGATATGTCAGGTTAATCATGACACAGTGCATGTCTTTTAAAAAATACAGTCCTGTTTGCTTTGTTAAGTTAACTATGATATAGTGCATATCTTAGGGTCATATTTAGGTTATGTTTTTAACTGATAAATATAATGACAAAGAGAAATAATCTGTTATTGTTGTTTTTTTTCTTGTCATGTGTCAACTTGTAAGCTTATTATTAGGTATCACTACATGTAAAGATTGTACCAACAGGTGATCTTCAGTTTTATGGTTGGTTGTTGAAAATAATTATTGACTTTCTGATGTACAAATGCTATTCAATAGTTCTATTATGTATACTTATGTTACACACAGGCCAGATAATTATTTAACTTAGATTAATGTTACACACAGGCCAGATAATTATTTAATTTAGATTGATGTTACACACAGGCCAGATAATTATTTAACTTAGATTAATGTTACACACAGGCCACATAATTTTACTTAGACTGATGTTACACACAGGCAAGATAATTGTTTAACTTAGATTGGGGTAACACACAGGCCACACAATAATTTTACTTAGACTGATGTTACACACAGGCAAGATAATTGTTTAACTTAGATTGATGTAACACACAGGCCAGATAATTGTTTAACTTATATTGATGTTCACACAGGTCAGATAATTGTTTAACTTAGATTGATGTAACACACAGGTCAGATAATTGTTTAACTTAGACTGATGTTACACACAGGTCAGATAATTGTTTAACTTAGATTGATGTAACACACAGGCCAGATAATTGTTTAACTTAGATTGATGTTACACACAGGCCAGATAATAGTTTAACTTAGATTGATGTAACACACAGGCCAGATAATAGTTTAACTTAGATTGATGTTACACACAGGTTAGATAATTGTTTAACTTAGATTGATGTAACACACAAGATAATAGACTAGATAATAGTTTAAC
>NW_013672217.1:17529-18655 GCF_000517525.1 Limulus polyphemus
ACACAGGCCAGATAATTATTTAACTTAGATTGATGTAACACACAGGCCAGATAATTATTTAACTTAGATTGATGTAACACACAGGCCAGATAATTATTTAACTTAGATTGATGTAACACACAGGCCAGATAATTGTTTAACTTAGATTGATGTAACACACAGGTCAGATAATTGTTTAACTTAGATTGATGTAACATACAGGCCAGATAATTGTTTAACTTAGATTGATGTAACACACAGGCCAGATAATTGTTTAACTTAGATTGATGTAACACACAGGATAATAGACTAGATAATAGTTTAACCTAGACAGATACTGTGCAAAGACCAGATAATAGTTTAACTTAGACTGATACTGTACAATGACCAGATAATAGTTTAACTTAGACTGATACTGTACAATGACCAGATAATAGTTTAACCTAGACTGATACTGTACAATGACCAGATAATAGTTTAACCTAGACTGATACTGTACAATGACCAGATAATAGTTTCACCTAGACTGATACTGTACAATGACCAGATAATAGTTTAACCTAGACTGATACTGTACAAAGACCAGATAATAGTTTAACCTAGACTGATACTGTACAAAGACCAGATAATAGTTTAACCTAGACTGATACTGTACAATGACTAGATAATAGTTTCCTTATTTAATGTTACACATAGACTAGATGATTGTTTCCTGATTTAATGTTACACATTTAATGTCTTAAACTATTAGGTGTTAGTTTATTAATCTATATTGACCAAGTTATGTTATTAAGAATTATTTAATATAAATTTTCATTTTTCAACAGGAACTTAATGAAGAAATAGCTGACCATCACACTCAAATTGACAGTTTGATTTCCTCGGCACATGAAATTATGAAACATGCCTCAGGTATATTTTTGAAATTGTTTCTAGTTTTTGAAACATGTCTCTGGTATATTGTTGAAATTGTTTCTAGTTTTTGAAACATGTCTCTGGTATATTGTTGAAATTGTTTCTAGTTTTTGAAACATGTCTCTGGTATATTGTTGAAATTGTTTCTAGTTTTTGAAATATGTCTCTGGTATATTGTTGAAATTGTTTCTAGTTTTTGAAACATATATCTGGCATATTTTTGATATTGTTT
>NW_013672217.1:19515-20548 GCF_000517525.1 Limulus polyphemus
CAAAGACCAGATAATAGTTTAATGGAGACTGATACTGTACAAAGACCAGATAATAGTTTAATGGAGACTGATACTGTACAAAGACCAGATAATAGTTTAACCTAGACTGATACTGTACAATTACCAGATAATAGTTTAACCTAGACTGATACTGTTCAAAGACCAAATAATAGTTTAATGGAGACTGATACTGTACAAAGACCAGATAATAGTTTAACTTGTACTGATACTGTACAAAGACCAGATATAGTTTAACTTGACTGATACTGTACAAAGACCAGATAATAGTTTAACTTAGAGTGATACTGTACAAAGACCAGATAATAGTTTAACTTAGACTGATACTGTACAAAGACCAGATAATAGTTTAACCTAGACTGATACTGTACAAAGACCAGATAATAGTTTAACTTGTACTGATACTGTACAAAGACCAGATAATAGTTTAACCTCGACTGATACTGTACAAAGACCAGATAATAGTTTAACTTGTACTGATACTGTACAAAGACCAGATAATAGTTTAACTTAGAGTGATACTGTACAAAGACTAGATAATAGTTTCCTTATTTTATGTTACACATTTAATGTCTTAAACTATTAGGTGTTAGTTTATTAATTTATATTGACCAAGTTATGTTATTAAGAATTATTTAATATAAATTTTAATTTTTCAACAGGAACTTAATGAAGAAATAGCCGACCATCACACTCAAATTGACAGTTTGATTTCCTCGGCACATGAAATTATGAAACATGCCTCAGGTATATTTTTGAAATTGTTTCTAGTTTTTGAAACATGTCTCTGGTATATTGTTGAAATTGTTGCTAGTTTTTGAAATATGTCTCTGGTATGTTGTTGAAACTGTTTCTAGTTTTTGAAACATGCCTCTGGTATATTTTTGATATTGTTTCTAGTTTTTGAAAAAGTCTCTGGTATATTGTTGAAATTGTTTCTAGTTTTTGAAACATGCCTCAGGTATATTTTTGACATTGTTTCTAGTTTTTGAAACATGCCTCTGGTATATTGTTG
>NW_013672217.1:21548-23545 GCF_000517525.1 Limulus polyphemus
CTAGTTTTTGAAACATGCCTCTGGTATATTGTTGAAATTGTTTCTAGTTTTTGAAACATATCTCTGGCATATTTTTGATATTGTTTCTAGTTTTTGAAATATGTCTCTGGTATATTGTTGAAATTCTTTCTAGTTTTTGAAATACGTCTCTGGTATATTGTTGAAATTGTTTCTAGTTTTGAAACATATATCTGGCATATTGTTGAAATTGTTGCTAATTTTCGTTTCCTGGTATGTTGTTTTTAAGAAATAACAATGTTTTAAAAAGGAGTTGTGTTATTTTTCTCAATTCATTTAAGATGAGGTTGAATATTTGATTTTTTTAATTTAGTATTTTTGATATATTTTGTGTGTTGTCTAAAAAAAGTTGAAGCTCTTTTTTTGATTGGGCTACCTTATCAAGCTTGTGTGAAGCTCTTTTTCTGATTGGGCTATCTTATCAAGCTTGTGTGAAGCTCTAAGTAATGAAAATAAATGCGGACTTGTTGGTGTCCAGTTACTCAAGAATCATTACTTTCAAATTCTCAGTATTAAATGTTATGTTTGGTCATGCTATTTGAAATAAACCTTTTTTGACCTGTGAAAACTAAGAACCAATTGTTTTTCTTGTAGGTGATGAAGCTTTACAGGTCAAAGAAAAGGTTGATCCCCTGCACAGCAAGTTCACAGAGTTAGCTCAGCGTTGTAGTGAACGTCACCGTCAGGCACTGGAAGCACTACCAATAACCCAGAACTTTCATTCTAGCCATGAAACTTTGGCAACATGGATGGATGAGGCAGAGCGTGTGCTGAAGACTCTTGATGTCAGCAGCTGGAGTCACAGGAGTCTAAGATTCAGGTACTGAGCTGTTTGATTAGTTGTTTTACTTTGAGAATCTAGAGTCTTGGTTTATTTTGCATAAACCTAGAATTTGGGCAGTGTCAGTGATACAGCTTTTCATTAATCTGTTTAGATAATCAGACCTTCACTTCTGAGCATTTATATCAGTGTATTCTTACATAGCGTCTAGAAGCAGAAATTCAGGAATACCGATCCCATCTCGAATCTGTAAACCACTTGGGTCCTAGGCTATGCCAGATATCTCCAGGTGAAGGTGCTTATGCTATTGAGAGTATTGTAACCAAAGACAACCGCCGATTTGATGCTGTCTGTGAACAAGTGCAACGCAAAGCCGAAAGGATAGAGTTATCAAAACAGAAGAATGTTGAGGTAATTAGTGCCAGAGTGTTATAGACTCTAGGTATTGTTTGTTTTAACTTGGAAGAAGTTAATATTCTATCTTTATTCATTTATTTCTATAAATTTTCAAATACAAACATTTTCATTAATTTATTTTAGCCATTATTAACTTTTATCATTATTGAAAAATCCAAATTATTCATCCTTAATGATTTTTTTTTCACTAGGTGGTAGGAGACATTGATGAACTTCTAGATTGGTTTCGGGAAGCCGAGCAACAGCTTCAGGAAGCTGAACCTATTTATCCAGACCCAGATTCTCTTACAGCCATGGTGAAAGAACAGAAGGTATTCCTCTATTGATACACTACATTCGTCTGTTGTTACTCTACATTTGTCTATCATTACTCTACATTCGTCTATTGTTACACTACATTCATCTATCGTTACACTACATTCATCTATCGATACGCTACATTCATCTATCGATACACTACGTTCATCTATCGATACACTACATTCATCTATCATTACTCTACATTCATCTGTTGTTACTCTACATTTGTCTATCATTACACTACATTCATCTATCGTTACACTACATTCATCTGTCGATACAACTACATTCGTCTGTCGTTACACTACATTCGTCTGTCGTTACACTACATTCATCTATCGTTACTCTACATTCATCAATCATTACTCTACATTCATCTATCGATACTCTACATTCGTCTATCATTACACTACATTCATCTATCGTTACTCTACATTCATCAATCATTACTCTACATTCATCTATCGATACTCTACATTCG
>NW_013672217.1:24231-25743 GCF_000517525.1 Limulus polyphemus
TCATCTATCATTACTCTACATTTGTCTATCATTACACTACATTCATCTATCATTACTCTACATTTGTCTATCATTACACTACATTCATCTATCATTACTCTACATTTGTCTATCATTACACTACATTCATCTATCGTTACACTACATTCATCTATCGATACGCTATATTCATCTATCATTACACTACTTTCATCTGTCGTTACTCTACATTCGTCAATCATTACTCTACATTCATCTATCGTTACTCTACATTCATCTATCATTACACTACATTCATCTGTTGTTACACTACATTCTTCTATCGTTACACTACATTCTTCTATCGTTACACTACATTTATCTATCGTTACTCTACATTTATCTATTGTTACTCTACATTCATCTGTCAATACAACTACATTCATCTGTTGTTACACTACATTTATCTATCATTACTCTACATTCCTCTGTCGATACAACTACATTCGTCTGTCGTTACACTACATTCGTCTGTCGTTACACTACATTCGTCTGTCGTTACACTACATTCGTCTATCGTTACACTACATTCGTCTATCGTTACTCTACATTCGTCTTTCATTACACTACATCTATCTATTGTTACTCTACATTTATCTATTGTTACTCTACATTCGTCTGTCGATACAACTACATTCGTCTGTCGATACAACTACATTCGTCTGTCGATACAACTACATTCGTCTGTCGATACAACTACATTCGTCTGACGTTACACTACATTCGTCTGACGTTACACTACATTCGTGTGACGTTACACTACATTCGTGTGACGTTACTCTACATTCGTCTATCGTTACTCTACATTCGTCTATCGTTACACTACATTCGTCTATCGTTACACTACATTCGTCTTTCATTACACTACATTCGTCTGTCATTACACTACATTCGTCTATTGTTACACTACATTCATCTATCATTACTCTACATTCGTCTGTCGTTACACTACATTCGTCTGTTGTTACACTACATTCATCTGTCGATACAACTACATTTGTCTGTCGATACACTACATTCGTCTGTCGATACACTACATTTGTCTGTCGTTACACTACATTCGTCTGTCGATACAACTACATTCGTCTGTCGATACAACTACATTCGTCTGTCGTTACACTACATTCTTCTATCGTTACTCTACATTCATCTATCGTTACTCTGCATTCGTCTGTCGTTACATTACACTCATCTATCATTACTCTACATTCGTCTGTTTGTCTACGTACTATCTCACTCTGATTATTGAAAGGTAATAGTTCAGTACTAAATAAATTTCTGTGAATTACATGTTAACCTCTGATAGGCAATGAGTGAATAAAGAAAACAACAAGCATGGTTCCAATACGTAGTGAGATGTTGTGTGTTTATATGAATAATAGACTTGTAGCAACAAGCAGGAAGTTTTCATAAATGATCATGTTAAGATACAACTGATTTTAATGATAAAGCTAGAAGCTTCAATGAATAATATTGCTAACATATGTTTGTACC
>NW_013672217.1:26735-34927 GCF_000517525.1 Limulus polyphemus
GGAAAACTCCATAAAGAAGGTGTTTGGGTGCCTCACGAACTCTCCGATGATCATCGTTTCCAAGCTGTGAACGTTGCTTTGTCTCTTCTGGTGCGTAATGTGCGTGAACCATTTCTGAACAGAATTGTCACTGATGATGAAAAATTGATTCTCTATGCGAATATTAAGTGCCAAAAACAACGGCCTAGTCCTAGATAAAAACCACTTCCGACCCATAAACCTGGACTCCATCTGCAGAAAGTGATGCTTTACATTTGGTGGAACATCAAAGGAGTAATTCATTTTGACCTCCTCAATCCACAGTGGATTGTCAGTGCAGAAATCTATAGTCAGCAACTGAAATGTTTAAATCAAGCCCTTCATCAGAAACGCCTTCACTCGTCAATGGGAAAGGTGTTCTTCTTCTCCATAACAATGCATGTCTACATGTGGCACGTTTGATGCAACACAAGATTATGGAGTTGGGTTAGGAAGTTCTCCCTCACCCACCATATTCTCGAGATATGGCACCATCAGATTACCATCTTTTTTGTTCGCTGCAACACTATCTTAATGGGAAAACTTTGATATGTACTTTTGTACTTTGATATGTTCCACAGTTATAGCATTCAAAATGTACTATGGTATATTCCACACTAATAGCTTTTCATATGTACTTCTTTATAGTCGACAGTAACAGCATTCCGAATTCACTTTAATGTATTGAATCCCACAGTAAAATCTTAAATGCACTTTGGTGTATTGGATCCAACAGTAATAGCATTTCAAATGTACCTTTGCTGTATTGAATCCAACAGTAATAGCATTTCAAATGTACCTTTGGGGTATTGAATCCAACAGTAATAGCATTCAAAACGTACTTTGCTGTATTGAATCCAACAGTAATAGCATTCAAAACGTACTTTGCTGTATTGGATCCAACCGTAATAGCATTTCAAATGTACTTTGCTCTATTGGATCCAACCGTAATAGCATTTCAAATGTACCTTTGGTGTATTGGATCCAACAGTAATAGCATTTCAAATGTGCTTTGCTGTATTGGATCCAACATTAATAGCATTTCAAATGTACCTTTGGTGTATTGAATACAACAGTAATAGCATTTCAAATGTGCTTTGCTGTATTGAATACAACAGTAATAGCATTCAAAACGTACTTTGCTGTATTGGATCCAACCGTAATAGCATTTCAAATGTGCTTTGCTGTATTGAATACAACAGTAATAGCATTCAAAACGTACTTTGCTGTATTGAATCCAACAGTAATATTATTCCAAATGAACCTTTGCTGTATTGAATCCAACAGTAATAGCATTCCAAATGTACCTTTGCTGTATTGGATCCAACAGTAATAGCATTCCAAATGTGCCTTTGGTGTATTGGATCCAACAGTAATATCATTCCAAACGTACTTTGCTGTATTGAATCCAACAGTAATAGCATTCCAAATGTGCATTTGGTGTATTGGATCCAACAGTAATATCATTCCAAACATACTTTGCTGTATTGAATCCAACAGTAATAGCATTCCAAACATACTTTGGTGTATTGGATACAACAGTAATAGCATTCCAAACATACTTTGCTGTATTGAATCCAACAGTAATAGCATTCCAAACATACTTTGCTGTATTGGATACAACAGTAATAGCATTCCAAAGTGCTTTGATGTATTATTAATATACTTTTTATTCTGAAGATACCCACTGAACTAGTTTAAAATTAAATTATTAGTAATTGTTTCTTTTCTTGTCCATCATAGTTAATCAGTTTGTAATCTTTTTCTTCTATGTAAAAAAATCTCCCAGGTCTTTTGTAACCATTACAAATATACGTTGCACAACAACAAACTTTTAACCCTCAAGTGACCGACTTATTTACATATTGTTCACTACCAGTGGGGTTCACATTAAGTAATCTTATGTTCTTGCTGTTGCAACATTTGATTAAAGCACTCAATGAAATAATTGATTAAATCACTCATTTTCTTTGTAAGGTAGGAAACTTCTTCAGTGATTAATTGTAATATTGATGCTTTTTTGTGTTAAAAAATGTTTTGTCATTTGTATGTCATTAAGGATTAGTAATAGGTAAACCCATGGGTCCATAAGTAGTTTGGTGTACACTCAGAATAAGTTCTTCCAAAAACAGATGCATTCAATTGGTATATCTATTGTTAACGTGTGAGTGACAGAGTTTTGTTATTTTGTGCAAGTATTTGTAGTGACTTTTATCTCACCTTCTAGAATAATTTAGTCATGATTGACTTAACATGATTATTCTAAGAAAGGTTATGTATCACATAAAAAAACATTTATTATTGTATCTTCCATAGGACGATATTTTAGGTATGAAATCTATAGAAACAATATGATGATAAGGTATTCGGAAGACTAACGAGTTCTTTTTTTCCTTCAGGTTTTATTACAGTCAGTAAATGAACATAAACCTCTGGTGGACAAACTTAACAAAACTGGTCATGCCTTACTGAGATTGTGCGAGAAGAATGATGGTGTCAGAGTTAAAGAGTGTATGGACTCCGATAATTCTCGCTATACTGCTCTACGTAATTCTTTAAAAGATAAGCAGAATGAGTTAGAAGAAGCCCTCCAAGCCACATCTCAGGTAAACTGGTTATTCTGAATTATAGGAGTCGAAAATTCATTACTCAGCTCATACTGTATAAACTGTGTACTAGGCAATAATAATTGATAAGTTTTAAAAATCTTAAGCTATAAGAAACTAGCTGGCTACTTCATTAGAAACTGGCTATTAAACTACAGGTAAGGAATATAAATTATTAGTTCATCAATATAATGAAGAAGCATAATTTGTCAGTTTTCAGATAAGTTAGATGGGATGTTGAATGCTTTGTCTTCAACTGCTGACCAACTCAACAATGCTGAACCCATCTCGGCGCATCCTGATCGTATTCAAGATCAGATTAATGATAATGATGGAGTCCTGCATGATCTGTCCAAACGATCTCCTGCTCTTGAAGCTGTTAAACAAGCTGCTAATGATGTTATTTCAAAGGCAGGAGGCGATGAGCCTGCCGTCAAAGGTATTTGTGCTGGCTTTTTTGTATTGTTAATATTTTTTGAACTGAGATGAAATATTGTCATGAAACAAAGGTATATAATTTTAATTGAAATTTTGTAAAATAAATGGAAACTTATTGTGAAATGAAAGTAATTATATGTGCATAAGTTATTTTTCTATGGTCCCTTTTTTTCTGTGCATGTCACAAGATTTTAGTGAGTTACATTCAAAATTTTATTAAACTACTTTCTCATCATGGTATATAAATAAATTTCACATAATAGTGTAGCTAATAATCCAATTTTCAATAGTATATAACTTTTCATTTCATAATTTTATATATCAATATTAAGAAAAAATCATGAATTTCCCCTAGTATGAGAGTTGTTGCATTTTATTTCTTGATATCCTCTCTCCTCTAATTAATTTACAACCCATCCAAGAAATATGAATTTTGATATAAATTACTCATTATAATATTGTCATCTCTCAGACAAAGCATAATTTTTATAGCCTCCAATGTTATTTAGTTATAGAACCATCAAATAGAAAATCATACCCCTTTTGCCACACCAACCTGTTACATCTTCTCTATCAGAAATTGCCAGTAGTTCTATCTTACGTGTAATACTGTGTTTTTTATAACCAATAGGAAACCAAGGTTTTAATCTATAAAATGATTTATTATATTACAATATCTTCTTTACAGAGAATTACCTATTTGACTTCCAGTTCAAATTTTATTCCCATGGGAAACACATCAACAAGCTTGGCTGAATTTTTAATGGCTCTTGTTACATAGTTAGAAAGCCATAAAAATGTGAATAGTTGTGGGACATTGTCTGCTTTTTTCACATGAGATTATTCTGTTTTCTTTGGTGCTTTATTTAATTAAATGTTAACAAATTGTTTAATACAGTAGTACCATTAGTATTAAAAAGTAGGGTTAAGTGTCACTGACAGTCAACAGCAAAAAAAATAAAAAAATAATAGGAGACCCAGGTAAACACTTTATTTTTCTTTTATCATGTATAACCTTTATTTATTATTATAAATGTACCTAAAATTTAAAAATAGGAAAGTATTTAGGTTAGATTAGGTAAAATAAATAATAAGAATATAATGTTTTCATGAGATATGCTCACAAGCAACTCATGAATAGCTCATGTATTATGTAAATCGATAGGGTGAGCTGCACATTTTCCAAGTTGTTTAGAAATTTTATGGTGGAACTATCAGTTAGTCATGGTTTAAAGGGCAATAAAACAATAAAATTTACGTATAAATAGATGTATACTGTTACAAGTTTAGGATAAACAAATGTAGTTTCTTATTACATTCTAGAAAGAAAAAAAAGTAATTTAGAATTTTTTCAGATTTTTTTTTTATCGTTATGAGGTCAGCCAAACTGACCAACCTCGTATAGAGTTAGGGTAGAGAAAATATCAGATAAAATCAATAAAGTGTTTGAAATTTATTTAGGAGGATTTTGAGATTATGCAAATGAAATTTGAGATTTTTCAGATGAAGAAAGGTATTTTTAATCTTAACATGAAAATCACGTTACATTCAGAGCAGTCAACACTTTGACTCCATATATTAATCGAAAAATTTTTCATGAAAATACTTTGTTAAAAATTCAGATTTCTTTGTCTACAAAAGACATAACATTTACTGAAAGCTTGCAAAATTTTATGAAGATACACAAAACATATTAGAAACTATAAAGGTCAATTTTGGGTCATGAACTCGGTCAATTCGACTGAGCCATAACTAGAGAGTTAACCAAGGGGAAATTTGCCATGAAACACATGTATTACCACCTGCTAAACTACAGGTAATCTTGCTCACTAAACACATGATTTCTCATCCATTAAACATGGCTACACTTGCCAAATATATCTAATCTTGAAGGATAAACAGGAATACTTTCACCTGATAACACGGGTATTCTTGCCTTCTAAACACGGTAACTTTACCTGTTTCTTTGTTACACTGTTGACGTGAAGCTTTAGTTTACTATGAAAAATAAGGTGTTAATATTCAACTAAGTAGCTCCAACAAACTTTTGTTGATTGAAAAATAAACTGTCAATTAAGTATTTCCCATATTAAAGCAATATGTATTTTTTCTCGTGTATTTAGTATTTTTTGTGCTATTTGTGGGAAATGAATCAACAGAGTAACCTGTTTCAACTGACCTGTAAATTCTTTATAGTTTTCCTGATTTGATAACTGTTCTTGTAGACATCAGACAAAAGCTTGACAAGCTGAATGATTTGTGGGATACCATCCAAAAGTCAGCTAGAAAGCGTGGAAGATCCTTAGAAGATGCCATGGCCTTAGCCGAGCGGTTCTGGGATGAGTTGACAGCTGTAATGAAAGCCTTGAAGGAGCTTCAGGAGTACTTAACAACTCAAGAGCCTCCAGCAGTGGAACCGAGTGCCATCCAACAGCAACAGGAGGTTCTACAGGAGATAAAGCAGGAGATGGAACAGACCAAGCCTGAGGTGGACCAGTGTCGGCAAGTTGGGCAGGACCTCATGCAGCTATGTGGAGAACCTGATAAGCCTGAAGTCAAGAAACACATTGAAGACCTAGACTCGGCATGGGACAATGTAACCACACTGTATGCCAAGAGGGAACAAAACCTGGTGGATGCCATGGAAAAGGCCATGAATTTCCACGATACACTTAAGGTAAGTTGGTCTTTGTGGTTTTTCTAGAAAGTTAATATTGAAAGTTAACAGTTTTCTTGTGACCATGATAAAAATATTACCTATGTTTAAATTAACTGTCTGAATATGGATAATATTGAGAGTTAACAACTGTCTTTTAAACATCATAAGATATTACCTGTTTTATAATTAACTGTATGAATGTGGTTAAGATTGAGAGTTAACAACAGTCTCTTAACCATAGTTAGATATTACCTGTTTTCAGATTAACTGTCTGAATCTGGTTAATATTGAGAGTTAACAACAGCCTTTTAACTATTGTAAGATATTACCTGTTTTTAAATTAACTGTCTGAATCTGGTTAATATTGAGAGTTAACAACAGCCTTTTAACTATTGTAAGATATTACCTGTTTTTAGATTAACTGTCTGTAGCTGGTTAATATTGAGAGTTAAGAATAGTCTTTTAACCATGATAAGATATTACTTATGTTTAGATTAACTGTCTGTAGCTGGTTAATATTGAGAGTTAATAACAGCCTTTTAACCATGATAAGATATTACCTGTGTTTAGAATAACTGTCTGAATCTGGTTACATCTCTGTATTAGTATACTACACAAGTATCATTTCTTGTTAACTTCAGTTCATGTAATTATGAAATATGAAATGTTTTGTCTTGATTTAGTCATGTTCATTATTAATTATTTGTTAAACTTCTTAGAACTTCTTGGAGTTCCTGGATACTGCAGAGGACAAGTTTGCTAATCTTGGCCCCATTGGTTCTGATATTGAGTCTGTCAAGGGACAGATGCATCAGCTCAAGGTATGTTGTTTGTATAAAACAGCTAATTTGTATACCTCACAACTACAACAAATATGTTATTGTTCGCTCTTTTACTACTACTACGTTCTGATGATATTTCAAACAGTTTATTGAAAGAAAGTCAGCTTTGTAAACTTCTTTAAAGCAATTAAAAACTGTAGACACGTCATTCAATGCTTCTTTGATAATCAGTGTGCAGTTGTAATGGGTGCTACTTTAATAACCTCTCTTTCAACTGTTAACTGAAGAAGAAATTAATGTGAAATGGGTTTTGGATCTTATTTTAAGTCTATTACACTTTATATGTGATCCTTTGTGCTAACTCTTTTATCAAAAATATGAAATGGGAAGATATTTCAACCATTAACTGAAGAATTAATTAATGTGAAATGGTAAGATATTTCAACCATTAACTGAAGAATTAAATAATGTGAAATGGTAAGATATTTCAACCATTAACTGAAGAATTAATTAATGTGAAATGGTAAGATATTTCAACCATTAACTGAAGAAGAAATTAATGTGAAAGGGTAAGATATTTCAACCATTAACCAAAGAAGAAATTAATGTGAAAGGGTAAGATATTTCAACCATTAACCAAAGAAGAAATTAATGTGAAATGGTAAGATATTTCAACCATTAACTGAAGAATTAATTAATGTGAAATGGGAGGTACTTCAACCATTAACCATGAAGAAATTAATGTGAAATGGTAAGATATTTCAACCATTAACCATGAAGAAATTAATGTGAAATGGTAAGATATTTCAACCATTAACCATGAAGAAATTAATGTGAAATGGGAGGTACTTCAACCATTAACCAAAGAAGAAATTAATGTGAAATGGTAAGATATTTCAACTTTTAACCAAAGAAGAAATTAATGTGAAATGGTAAGATACTTCAACTGTTAACTGCAGAAAAATTAATATTCATAACTTTGTAGTGTTTTTGTTTTTTCATATTTGGAGTGACCCTTAATTTTTACTAAAGTACTTTTACTTGTTTTGTATATTCTGCTTTTTCTATTTTGTATTTCTTTCTCCAACCATTATATATTGTATAAGAGGTTACTAGTGTGTTACAAAGCTTCCCTTCTTAAGTTGAGACTGTAAGAAAATAATTCTGTTAAGCACATGAAAATAATTTTTATTTTTCTAATCATTTATAATTGGCATGAGATGTTTCAGTTGAGAATCATATATATTTTCATTAATATTTTGTAACCATGATTCTTTCATTAACTTACCTGTACACCTTTCTTTTTCTTTGCAGGATTTCAAGAATGGTGTTGATCCTCACATGGTCGAGATAGAAGCTCTGAACCGGCAAGCTCAGGAGCTCATAGAACGAACATCCCCATCACAGGTTTCCATGATCAGAGAACCCATGGATGAAATTAACCATCGTTGGGATGAGTTGCTAAAGGGAATAGTTGATCGCCAGGTGATTATCATCACAATATAATAGTAGTTATGTTTCTCAATGTTACTGTTTGGATGAGTTGGTAAAGGTAATAGTCGATCACCAGGTGATTATCATCACAATATAATAGTAGTTATGTTTCTCAATATTACTGTTTGGATGAGTTGGTAAAGGTAATAGTCGATCACCAGGTGATTATCATCACAATATAATAGTTATGTTTCT
>NW_013672217.1:35754-38735 GCF_000517525.1 Limulus polyphemus
AGTAGTTATGTTTCTCAATGTTACTGTTTGGATGAGTTGGTAAAGGTAATAGTCGATCACATGGTGATTATCATCACATCATAGTTTTGTTTTATGTTTTACTGTCATATTCAAGCTATTGGTTTCTTTTTATATGATTACAGGCTAACATTTCGTGAAAGGTTGAGATGCAACAAAGATATTATGAAAAAGTATGAGTTGGTTTGGAAATTTTATCATTTTAATGCTTTTCATGCAAGTAATCCTACCTTAACCACAAAGTGGTCAACAGTTTATACTAAATCAAAAACCACAACTGAATGCACCATTAGAAAGGGATTCTCTTACTGTGATAACACCAAATAAGCATCAGGATATCTGGCCATGGTATCCTCTTTCCTCAAGTGAATTATGAGTAACAGGAACTTTATAACATAAACCACTAAACCTTAGAAACTTGAATTAAACATTCACTAAGTTTCTTGAAGCCGTCTGACTTATTAAAACACACCATGAAAAAAGAAGTGGTTTCTCACAAATGTATTTAATGAGATAAAATTATTTCTGGAAGAAAGATAATTATATTTGTGGATTTTTTCTTTATGAACAAGGATGAGAATCAAAACTAAATACATGTTACAATTTGATTTTTTATTTGATTTTCAAACAAGTGATAGTTATGAATACTGCTGAACTGTAGGCTGTTAATTATATACACTACACATAAATATGGACTGGAGAACATGGTTCATTGTCACCACACAAGTATAATGACTGTAGAACATGGTTCATTGTCACCACACATAAATATAATGACTGTAGAACATGGTTCATTGTCACCACACATAAATATAATGACTGTAGAACAACATTATATTTATGTGTGGTGACAATGAACCATGTTCTCCAGTCATTATATTTATGTGTGGTGACAATGAACCTCTGGAGAACATGGTTCATTGTCACCACACATAAATATAATGTCTGGAGAACATGGTTCATTGTCACCACACATAAATATAATGACTGGAGAACATGATTCAGTATCACAACACAAACGTAAAAACTGGAGAACATAATTAATTAGTACTACACATATAACACACCACCAGATTATTCCTCATTCTCTTCTGCATCTTATAGTTAATTTGAAAATAACTTAAAGCTCAATTGATTTCATTTGTTTTTTCTTCCATCCAAATAAAGCAAGAACTGGAGCATGCTCTCCTAAGACTTGGCCAGTTCCAGCATGCACTTGATGAACTTCTTGTGTGGATATCTAGAACTGAGAATACTTTGGATGACCTACATCCTGTCTTTGGTGACTCCCAAGTAATAGAAGTAGAGTTGGCAAAACATAAGGTAATGAACAGTCTGGTATTTTATTTTTGAATAATGATATATTTCTTTTAGTAAAGATGTTGGTTAATATCAGTAAAGGGGAAACCTTTTAATTATTCATCATATATGTCTTTTGTAGACATCGTGGATTGACCTCCAAGAGTGGTATTTCTGTTAATATATTTCTACAAGCAAGTGTTGGTGATACATTCAAGAGATTTATCGTTAGTTTTCTTGTGTAGGTGTTGATGAATGACATCCAAGCCCACCAGACTAGTGTGGACACACTAAATAGAGCGGGTCGACAACTTATTGATGCAGATCGTGGCAGTGAAGATGCCAATATAACTCAGAAGAAATTAAATGATCTGAACAGTAGATGGCAGCAGCTGCAAGACAAGGCAGCTGATCGACAACGAGAGCTAGAAGAAGCCCTTAAAGAGGTAATGGTACTAGAAAATACATGGAAAAAATAACGATAAGGAACTAAAGTGTTGATATTTCATAATTTAATTAGCTACCGATTAACCAACGTTAGATCTAACGGTATTTTGAGAATTATACATGAAACCTCATAAAATCATGGAAATCCACACAGACTGCACCAGAAGATGAGATCTGAACCACTTCTGCAGTGGTGATAAATTTGGTGTTTTGATTGTTTTTCACACGTACTACACCATAATCCAAATTAGTGGTACAAAATTGTAGAATTTTGTTCACGTGTTCTATTTTTAAATATGTGGATGTTTGTTTCAACAGGCTCAAGCCTTCTACCAGGAAATACAGGATCTTCTCATGTGGCTGAGTGACACTGACAGTCAACTTGCTACTTCAAAACCGGTAGGAGGGCTCCCAGAAACAGCCCGAGAACAGCTTAACAGATTTATGGTATGTAAAGAAGGAACCAATGTGTCATCACTATATAAAAACAGAAAAATATCAGAATAAATCTCTAGAGAAATATGTTTCAGGACTTCTTTTGAAAGTTGAAATAAGCTCCTTAAAAACAAAAGAAAAAAATAACGTGAAATGTTACAAAATGTACACAAATATTAAAACAACTTTTCATCTACTGTTTTCTTTTTTTTTTTGTACAAAAATATATTAATAAAGCTACATAAGTAAACCTGCAAAAATTGTACCATTGTCTAGAGTTAAGCAGTCTTTACTAAATTGACAAATTTGGGTACATAAAGCTAAATAGCTTTTAAAATTATGATAAGAAAAAACTGACTTTGTCCTAGTTGGAAGTGTTCCTTGTGAAAACATCAGCTAGTTGGAAGTGTTCTTTGTGAAAACATCACTTAGTTGGAAGTGTTCTTTGTGAAAACATCAGCTACTTGGAAGTGTTCCTTGTGAAAACATCAGCTAGTTGGAAGTGTTCTTTGTGAAAACATCACTTAGTTGGAAGTGTTCTTTGTGAAAACATCAGCTACTTGGAAGTGTTCCTTGTGAAAACATCACTTAGTTGGAAGTGTTCCTTGTGAAAACATCACTTAGTTGGAAGTGTTCCTTGTGAAAATGTCACTTAGTTGGTTGTGTTCCTTGTGAAAACATCACTTAGTTGGAAATGTTCCTTGTGAAAACATCAGCTAGTTGGAAGTGTTCCTTGTGAAAACATCACTTAGTTGGAAGTGTTCCTCGTGAAAACATCACTT
>NW_013672217.1:39735-42830 GCF_000517525.1 Limulus polyphemus
AAGTGTTCCTTGTGAAAACATCACTTAGTTGGAAGTGTTCCTTGTGAAAACATCACTTAGTTGGAAGTGTTCCTTGTGAAAACATCACTTAGTTGGAAGTGTTCCTTGTGAAGACATCACTTAGTTGGAAGTGTTTCTTGTGAAAACATCAGCTAGTTGGAAGTGTTTCTGATGTTAATAGATAGAAAACGTGAATAATCATTTCTATGTGAGTCTAGATCAGGGATTCCCAACCTTTTTGTTCCTCTGTACCACTTGGGCATTTTGACTAATGGAGGGAGGAGAGCTTGCCCAGTTGGCTGATCCCTAGTTTAACAGCTGATTTGTAACGAGGGTGTTCTATATTGCTTATCTTCTGCATTACTTATTGAAAACATGAGTTATAATGTAGCACAGCAATAACATCACAACATTCACATGATCACAATTTTTTTGTCTAAAGAGCGTATATTTATGTGAGCCACTTTGTCTGACTGTAGATTAAAACACCATATAAAGTGTAAACCATGGTTATACTTTCAAATCCATATGTACCCCCTGAGAAGTACAAATGTACCCCAGGTTGAGAATTTCTGGTCTAGATGAAAGTGATTTTATTAAAAGTTATGGCTGACAAAACAGCTATATAATGTAAGGTTCATTACCAAACACTAATATATTCAGTTCTCCTCTACTGGACCAAACTTTGCTTTTTATTTAAATGTGTTTAGTAAAAATTTTTTGTCTTTTCTCCACTTGATTGAAATGCATTGTTACTGTGTTAATGAAATTTTGTTATTTAGTTACTTACAAAAAATTTACAGGAACTTTATGATATCTTTCAGGAACTATACAATGACCTAGACAACAGTCGTTACAAGATCGAAACAGTGTTGCAGCAAGGTCAGAACTACCTTGAGCGATCTAATGATGGATCTGCAACAAATCTCCAACACAACTTACGAACTCTCAAGCAGCGGTGGGATAATGTGCTCAACAGAGCCAATGACAGGAAGGTGAGACATATATATACAGGCTCTTCTCAGAAAGGAAGTTGATATTATGGTCATAATTCGGCTAAGTGTTTAATAATAAACACGTTATTTAAAGTGAAGAGGCCAAAATTTAGTCTTAAATCAGATACTGGGCCTTAAAATTTTGTTATACATAACATTTAGAAAAAAAACATAAATATTATGGACGTATTTTGATTTTTTCACACACTTTTTGCTTTCCAAGTAAGGTAATATAAGTATCTATTGTTTTAGATTAAGGTAGATATCCCTGAATGTAGCCATATTATAAATACCTGTTTTTTAAATTAAGCTAGATATCCCTGCATGAAGCCATAATGGCTACATGCAGGGATATCTAGCTTAATTTAAAAAACAGGTATTTATAAATTATAAATACCTGTTGTTTTTTATTAAGCAAAAGGTAGCCCTGCATGTAGCCATATTATTAATACCTGTTTTTTAAATTGAGCTACATATCCCTGCATGTAGCCATGTTATAAATACATGTTTTTTAAATTAAGCTAGATATCCCTGCATGAAGCCATATTATAAATACCTGTTGTTTAAATTAAGCTAGATATCACTGCATAAAGACATATTATAAATACCTGTTGTTTTTTTAGTAAGGAAAAGGTAACCCTGCATGAGGCCGTAATAAAAATATCTGTTTTGTTTTTAGATTAAGCAAGAGATAGCCACGTGGGGGCGTAATATAAATATATGTTTTTAAATGAAGCAAGAAGTAGCTGTGTGAGGCTATAATATATATATATATATATATATTTGTTTTTTAAGATTAAGCTAGAGATAGCCCTGCGTGAGGCCACTGAGTTTCATGAAGCACTACAGGAGTTTGTGGAGTGGTTAGGCAACTCTGAGAAGTACTTATCCAGTGTTGATCCTGTTAGCCGAGTGATGAATATAATCACAGAACAGATGGAGGAGCACAAGGTAAAAATGGGGTTTTTATCATTTGGGTTTCTACATCTGAAGATAGAAAAGGGGGAAATAAAACGAGTATTATCAGTTATGCACAGTGAGAGAAGTATACAATTTTTCAGCTCATTGTAGATTGACATTAGAAATACAAACCTTTATGTAAGGAATGTAATGTATTTGCCATCTGTTTATAGCTGAAGCCACTAATTAATGACTTCTCTGTGCAAAAGGTATTTTATCTTAATTTTTAAGTTTATTGTCAAACAAAAGAATTTGTGTTTTTTTACATAAGTGTGTGTGAATGTTAAAGTTTTACTTTTTGAAGTGACCCCTGTTTAACCTAATCTTTTGATTTTGTTCAGACATTTCAGAAGGATATTAGTTCTCACCGAGAGGTGATGCTTAATTTGGACAAGAAAGGAACGCACCTTAAATATTTTAGTCAGAAGCAAGATGTCATACTAATAAAAAATCTCCTGATCAGTGTGCAGCATCGTTGGGAAAGACTTGTGGCTAAGAGTGCAGAAAGAACCCGAACCTTGGACCATGGCTATAAAGAAGCTAAAGAGGTACGTTCTGTACAGCTGATTAAGTGTGTATAAAAGAATGATCATATATCGTTTACTCTGATAATAAAAATGTTTCTGCTGAATTTCAAAATCCAGTAAATAAATGTTTTATTTTTTTCTGCTTTGTAGTAAATTATTCAAAATATTGTATTGATTTTGTTTCTGAAGTGAATTTAATACATATTTATATTATGCATTATGTTGATGTTGGATATCACACGCTTGATAGTATAATGAACAATGTTGATAAATGCTATTATTATGTGATTGATAATACAACAATATTGGTTTTGGGTTTTATTACACAGTTGATAATACAACAATATTGGTGTTTGGTTTTATTACACACTTGATAATACAACAATATTGGTTTTGGGTTTTATTACACAGTTGATAATACAACAATATTGGTTTTGGGTTTTATTACACAGTTGATAATACAACAATATTGGTGTTTGGTTTTATTACACACTTGATAATACAACAATATTGGTTTTGGGATTTATTACACAGTTGATAATACAACAATATTGGTTTTGGGTTTTGGGTTTTATTACACAGTTGATAATACAACAATATTGGTGTTTGGTTT
>NW_013672217.1:43529-45453 GCF_000517525.1 Limulus polyphemus
GACCACTTTCTCTGTATCTATACTATTATTGTATCAATACCTGTACGACCACTTTCTCTGTATCTATACTATTATTGTATCAATACCTGTACGACTGCTCTCTCTGTATCTCTACTATTATTGTATCAATACCTGTATGACTACTCTCTCTGTATCTCTACTATTATTGTATCAATACCTGTATGACTACTCTCTCTGTATCTCTACTATTATTGTATCAATACCTGTACGACTACTCTCTCTGTATCTATACTATTATTGTATCAATACCTGTACGACCACTCTCTCTGTATCTATACTATTATTGTATCAATACCTGTACGATTACTCTCTGTATCTCTACTATTATTGTATCAATACCTGTACGATTACTCTCTCTGTATCTATACTATTATTGTATCAATACCTGTACGATTACTCTCTCTGTATCTATACTATTATTGTATCAATACCTGTACGATTACTCTCTCTGTATCTCTACTATTATTGTGTCAATACCTGTACGATTACTCTCTCTGTATCTCTACTATTATTGTATCAAGTTGGGTTTTATTACACAGTTGATAATACAACAATATTGGTGTTGGGTTTTATTACACAGTTGATAATACAACAACATTGGTGTTGGGTTTTATTACACAGTTGATAATACAACAACATTGGTGTTGGGTTTTATTACACAGTTGATAATACAACAACATTGGTGTTGGGTTTTATTACACAGTTGATAAATCAACAATATTGGTGTTGGGTTTTATTACACAGTTGATAAATCAACAATATTGGTGTTGCGTTTTATTACACAGTTGATAATACAACAATATTGGTGTTGGTTTAAATATGTGATTGACATATTGGTGTTGCCAATTATTATGCATTTATTAGTTTTGCAATAATGTTGATTTTGTTTACTATTACAGGAGTTATTAGTTTGGTTTAAAGAACGAAATGGGTGATGGTTCGATAACTTGAGAGAGGGCTATGACACTCCCATACGCACTGTGTGGCATCTGTTATGTACACTGCACTGTTTTCACAACTAACATGTATTTTTGTGTCTAAGTTTCTTCATAGCTAACGATAACATACTTCACCTCAAACAGCTGCAGGCTAATCACTAAACCTACACTTACTAATGATTTTCCATTAGTTGTTTAGTGTTAATTTTTTTACACATTATTTCATTATTACTTTAAATATATATGTTATTCAAATTAAAAGTATCAAATCTAAATGAGTATTTGTTTTGTTTTTTCAGTACAACATGACTGGTAATTTTTTACTATCTCAATATTGTTATTTGGAGTTTCAAAATGGTAATCAGTTAATTGTAAATATTGCACTGGAAATAAGATATTGAACTGGTAAAGGAAAATAAGAAGTTATACTCGTTCAGAGTATAAGACTTACACTAATCTTGTATTTACTACAGTTTCACGATGCCTGGAAAGGTTTACTGCACTGGTTAGAAGATGCTGATAAAACATTAGACAGCCTGACCCATATTGGTAAAGATCCTGAGAAAATAAAGCAGCTGCTCAGTAAACACAAGGAGTTTCAGAGGGCTCTGGGAGCTAAACAACCTACTTATGACTCTACCATGAAGCTGGGCCGTACTCTCAAGGACAAATGTCCCAAGTCGGACGTGGAAACTTTGCAAGATATGTTGGAGGAGCTGAAAAATAAATGGAACTCTGTCTGTAATAAGTCTGTGGACAGGTAACCAATATTGTTGTATTATCAACTGTGTAATAAAACCCAAAACCAATATTGTTGTATTATCAAGTGTGTAATAAAACCCAACACCAATATTGTTGTATTGTAAACTGTGTAATAAAAATCAACACCAATATTGTTGTATTATCAACTGTGTAATAAAACCCAAAACCAATATTGTTGTATTATCAACTGTGTAATAAAACCC
>NW_013672217.1:46257-48876 GCF_000517525.1 Limulus polyphemus
GGTCGTACAGGTATTGATACAATAATAGTAGAGATACAGAGAGAGCAGTCGTACAGGTATTGATACAATAATAGTAGAGATACAGAGAGAGCAGTCGTACAGGTATTGATACAATAATAGTATAGATACAGAGAAAGTGGTCGTACAGGTATTGATACAATAATAGTATAGATACAGAGAGAGTGGTCGTACAGGTATTGATACAATAATAGTAGAGATACAGAGAGAGCAGTTGTACAGATACGGATACAATAATAGTAGAGATACAGAGAGAGTGGTAGTACAGATACTGATGCAATGATAGTACAGGTACAGAGAGAGTAGTAGTACAGGTATTGATACAATAATAGTAGAGATACAGAGAGAGTGGTCGTACAGGTATTGATACAATAATAGTAGAGATACAGAGAGAGCAGTCGTACAGGTATTGATACAATAATAGTAGAGATACAGAGAGAGTGGTAGTACAGATACTGATGCAATGATAGTACAGGTACAGAGAGAGTAGTAGTACAGATACTGATACAATGATAGTACAGGTACAGAGAGAGTAGTAGTACAGATACTGATACAATGATAGTACAGGTACAGAGAGAGTGGTCGTACAGGTATTGATACAATGATAGTACAGGTACAGAGAGAGTAGTAGTACAGATACTGATACAATGATAGTACAGGTACAGAGAGAGTAGTAGTACAGATACTGATACAATGATAGTACAGGTACAGAGAGAGTAGTAGTACAGATACTGATACAATGATAGTACAGGTACAGAGAGAGTGGTCGTACAGATACTGATACAATGATAGTACAGGTACAGAGAGAGTAGTAGTACAGGTATTGATACAATGATAGTAGAGATACAGAGAGAGTAATCATTCAGGTATTGATACAATGATAGTAGAGATACAGAGAGAGTAGTCATACAGGTGTTGATACAATAATAGCAGAGATACAGAGAGAGTAGTCGTACAGGTATCGATACAATAAAGCAGAGATACAGAGAGAGTAATCATACAGGTATTGATACAATGATAGTAGAGATACGGGGGGGGGGGCAGTAGTGATAAAAAGTGCCCATAATAAATGCAAAAGGCAAAACTGAAAACTTGTACATATCTCCCCATGGACCTAGTGAACGTCCTTTCCAACTTTGGTGAAGATCCATCCTCAGGAGGTGAGGTAGTGGTAAAAAGTACAAAAATTCACATAAGTTGCAAAATGCAAAACTGAAAATTTGTATGTACCCTTTCATGGACCTAATGAACTTGCATAAGAATTTTGGTGAACATCCATCCATGCCCTGCAAAGTAGTTACACAGACAGACAACAGACAGTACTGTCATTCTTATATAGATATAATATTACATGAACAGACAAAATATTGGAATCATATGAAGGTGTAACATTTGATCAATCTGTTATATGTTTAGGGATTAGGACCAACACAAGGATTTAAAAGTGAACAATGTAACTGTTTTACTCTGTTAGAAAGCATTGGTTTAGAGCTGTGTTTAATAAGTAATTGTTTGATTTTTACAGACAGCGAATGCTAGAGGAAGCCTTATTGTTTTCTGGACAGTTCAAAGACGCTATACAGGCTTTGATTGAGTGGTTGGACAAAGCTAAAGACACTTTGGCTACTGACCAGCCTGTTCATGGTGATTTGGACACAGTGACATCATTGGTAGACCAGCATAAGGTAGGAGTAGTAAAGTTAATCATTAGATTAAGGCTTAGAGTTTGGAAAGTAATGGTAAACAGTTTTAGATCTGTAGTTAATCCTGAATTCTGGTGGCTTAAATACAGGCTTTAGATCTCTAGTTAATCCTGAATTCTGTTAGCTTAATACAGGATTTAGATCTGTAGTTAATCCTGAATTCTGTTAGCTTAATACAGGATTTAGATCTGTAGTTAATACTGAATTCTGTTGGTTTTATACAGGATTTAGATGATTGTAGGTGTTAATATTTGAAACTATTGGTCTTACAGGAAAAATGCTTAGTTTCTGAACTTTACATAAACCATACAAACATTCCCATTGTCCAATGAGAACTTTGAGATACTAAGACAAGTTGAGAGCGAGGATTTACTACAGATAGGCCCCACACACAACAAAGCTGGCTATGTATACACTTCAATTAAAGTTGAAATTCTGCAGAAGTTGAAAAGTAAAAAATATCTTTAATGGGAACTTTATACATATATTAAAGAAGAAAATTTACCCCCAAAAAATGGATATTTTAGGTACTAACATTCAATAGATGGCACCACATTGTATTTATTATTTTGGTCACATATCTAGATACATATATATACACCCTACCTCCATTAAAGTAAGATATTTGATGTGTGTGGGGCCTGTACTAACATTCAATAGATGGCACCACATTGTATTTATTATTTCGGTCACATACCTAAATACATATATACACCCTACCTCCATTATAGTAAGATATTTGATGTGTGGTACTAACATTGAATAGATGGCACCACATTGTATTTATTATTTCGGTCACATACCTAGATACATATATACACCCTACCTCCATTATAGTAAGATATTTGATGTGTGGTACTAACATTGAATAGATGGCACCACATTGTATTTATTATTT
>NW_013672217.1:49703-51444 GCF_000517525.1 Limulus polyphemus
AAGTAATTATTCGGATTTACATAATGAAATAAAGTGCATTAAACATTTTAGATATGTACTTAATTTGATAGTACTTTTAGTGATAATAATATCAAGGAAATGCTTTACATGGTCAGTCCTAGTTTGCTGCTGAAGATGAAAGGTCGACCTTTCCAAAGCTCACGGGTTATATGGTTTCATGTTTTTATGTTAAATGAATTTTTTGGACCTACATGTTTTTCTAACATCATGAATGAAATGCTAAATATACTGACCACCCCTAAATGCTTGAAGTTTGACATACCGTATAATTCAGTAGTAATGTCCTATTTATGGCAACAACAAAAGTATGTAAGAAAGAAATTGGTTTAACTTTAAACATAGTGTATCACAAGTTGAAATTAAGTGCATAATTATTTCATTTTAAAAATGTAATACCTGTGAATCATTTGTTATCTGTAAATTTGCATGTGCTTGTACAGAGGAATATGTAGGTTCTACCACTAGGTGGCTTTCAAATTACACAAAAATAATACCTATCCAACGAAAATTCAGAATTTGTCAGACATCGTGTGACATGTCTTAACAAAGTATAGTATTCCTATTACCAATGGGGCCAGTTGTAGCATATTGATTAGTGTATCAGACTGTGGAGTCAAAGGTTCATGGTTTGGGTCCCATTACCACAAAATCATACTCCACACTTTAAGAATATGAGTACATTATAAAAGAGTCAGTCAAATCCCAATAGTTGATTAGAGTAGCCCAAAAGTTGGAAGTGGCTGCTGTATTCCATCAACATTTAAAATCCAGGAAGACTAGCAGATGGCCCTGGTGTAACTTTGTGTAGATATCCAAAACCAACAAACAACATTGTAGCCAGTGAGAACTTTATAATAGTGAGTGAAGCTGATTACAAACTTACAGATTATCAACTTTAAAGTATATTTCTTTGTTAATGATAACATAACAGTTAGCACATGCCAAATGTTGACTTTTAGTAATATACACTACTAAATATGGTAACAGGAAGAATATGCTATTGTTTAGTAACAAAGTTGTAACATAATTTTGTTTAGTAACTATTTAAAAACTGTGCATGACAGATGAATTGGATTACTGTCCTATTAAGATACAGTTTTATGTTTTTGTTTGGATGTATCATGTTTTTATATGGTACTTCAGTTGGTAATGGTATTCTATGTATAGTATCATGTTTGTACGTGGTACTTTAGTTGGTAATAGTCAACTATGTATAGTATCATGTTTGTATGTGGTACTTCAGTTAGTAATAGTCAACTATGTATAGTATCATGTTTGTATGTGGTACTTCAGTTGGTAATGGTAATCTATGTATAGTATCATGTTTGTACGTGGTACTTTAATTGGTAATAGTCAACTATGTATAGTATCATGTTTGTATGTGGTACTTCAGTTAGTAATAGTCAACTATGTATAGTATCATGTTTGTACATGGTATTTCAGTTGGTACTGGTATTCTGTGTATAGTATCATGTTTGTATGTGGTACTTCAGTTGGTAATGGTATTCTATGTATAGTATCATGTTTGTATGTGGTACTTCAGTTGGTAATGGTATTCTATGTATAGTATCATGTTTGTATGTGGCACTTCAGTTGGTAATGGTAATCTATGTATAGTATCATGTTTGTACATGGTACTTCAGTTGGTAATGGTAATCTATGTATAGTATCATGTTTGTACGTGGTACTTCAGTTGGTAATAGTAATCTATGTATAGTAT
>NW_013672217.1:52368-55430 GCF_000517525.1 Limulus polyphemus
GCCTTTACAAACAGTATGTAACAGTTTGTTGTTAAGTGGTACTACAGAGTTACAAGCCTTTACAAACAGTATGTAACAGTTTGTTGTTAAGTGGTACTACAGAGTTACAAGCCTTTACAAACAGTATGTAACAGTGTGACTACAACACAACATTGAACTGGTAAACCATATGGTTAAAGTATTAACCAGTTTTAAATGGACTGTTGTGTACACTATATGAAAGATATTCCAATTGTGTGACTACAACACAACATTGAACTGGTAAACCATATGGTTAAAGTATTAACCAGTTTTAAATGGACTGTTGTGTACACTATATGAAAGATATTCCAATTGTGTGACTACAACACAACATTGAACTGGTAAACCATATGGTAAATCGTAATCAGTTCCTGTTTTTGAAGTTTACTGAATACTTCCAAAATATTTGCTATCATTTTCCAATAAAGAATGCAAAACTAAAATAGAAATAACTTAGTTACTTCTTCAGAAGGATGGTTAAGCCTAATCTATATTAAGGTAACATATTTGACTAGTAGAGGAAGTTTGCTAACGGATGCTCACCTGTAGCTATTGATATGTTTATTGTGTTTCCACAGTCTTGGTTTTCTCTCTTTCCCAGGCTGAAGAGCTACACAAGGCTGTTCACATGCTGCTCGAGTGGCTGTCTGATGCCGAGATGAAACTAAGATTTGCGGGGCCTCTTCCAGATGATGAGGAAACCACACGGCAACAGTTAGAAGAACACAGAAGATTTATGAGTGAAATGATTGAACAGGAGGTGAACAAGGATGATACCATAAGGCTTGCTCAAGAGATTCTCCAAAAGTGTCACCCGGATGGAATTTCTGTCATCCGTCACTGGATCACTATTATCCAGTCTCGCTGGGAAGAGGTAGGCTAGCATAAAAGCTGCTCTCCAAATACTGTTAGAATGTTAGAAGTCGAATTACAAGATATAAAAATATTATCTCTCTCAGTTCAATGTCCTTGACCAGTTTTACGTTAGATGTTTTTCCATAATTTCAAAGGAAGAGGTAAGCTTCAGAACAGTCTATACAAATAAGTCAATTTTACCTTGCAGCCTTATAATGAAAAATTATAATGGCAGTTGCATTACAGTATATTCAGTTGTTTTAACCTATTAAAATTTTGTAATGACATCCTTAACATTGTAAGTTACTTTTGTGACAGAAAACATAAGCTTTCTTGGCTCTTTTCTGGTTGACTAGGATAATCTCGTAATTTGTGTATGGCTTGTATCCACTAGGTGTCACTGTGGGCTAAGCAGAGAGAGCAGAAGCTTCAGGATCACTTACGGTCATTAAAGGACATCATTGATCTCCTAGAAGAACTTATGGCATGGTTGATTGGAGCAGAGTCTAGTCTAACTGCAGCAGAAGCAGAACCACTTCCGGATGAGATTCCTCCTCTCGAACAACTGATCAAAGAACATGAGGTGTGGCTCGAGTCCATTTATAACTGTCCATTTTAAGTTTCCAGTTCTAGATTTTTGTTGAACTTGAATAAGACTAAAATAACTTTCTTCAAATTTACTTGTTATCTGTGGACATAAAGATTACGATTACTGTAGCATTCCAAATAAAATGCAAAAGCAAAGAATGTAAAAAAAACCTAATGTTTAAAGCTGTTTTGATTAAATTGTGTAAATTCATCATTTTGATGTCCTCTAACCTTTAAATAACTTTTAATCTTTGATCCCTGTAAGGTATTTATTGATGAAATGACCCAACGTCAACCAGATATTGATCGGGTTACTAAAGCTTTCAAGACAAAACATCAACCTACTCAATCAGCTCAGAAAGAAAAAGGAGGAAAACACGATGACCGTCGTTCAAGTCGTAATAGTTCTGCTGGACCCACACATAAAATATCCACACTGTCGTAAGTATATGTACATGCACTTAAATTAGGCACATCAAAACAAGAGAAGTAAACATGTCACATTGATAAATCTGTTTTATTGACAACTTTAATTTTAACACTTCAATCTTCAATGTAAATGCAATTGAATCTAATATATCATGTTAAAATTGAAACCACTACAACAATCAACTTCATACTCCAAGAAAACTTTTTTTAGACAGAGGCTTGCAGGATATTATTCATAACACTTGGTTTTCTTCCAATCACAACACTACTGATCATATGGCCAAATGTTTCTGTTTATTTCACATGTGTTTGTTCTTAATTTCATGTGAGCTTAGCTCTTGTTTTATTCACTGATGATTTGGTTTAACACTAACTCAAGAAGACTGTTGTCTTTACTGGTTATATTTACTTCTTCTTGGAAGAACAATTGACTGAAGCCAGTAAATCAGCCACTGATTTTTGTATAGTTTAAAACTATATCCTTTTGTTGTTTGGGTTTAGATAGCCAAGTATTGAAAGATTTCCTAACCTCTGGACAGAATATTACTGGAAGTCTGTATTGTTGTGTTTCTCTAATTAATTATTCTAATTAATCAAAATAAAGTTTTTGTAAAGACATTTAACTCTGTAACACTTATTATATAACTGTTATATACTGTTTGTAAAGGCTAGTAACTCTGTAACACCACCTAACAACAATATTACCAACTGAAGTACCACAACAGTCCATTTAAAACTGGTTAATACTTTTTGATGCAGCTTACCTGTCTTAGAGCATCATCCAAACGATGCTGTTTCTTGTTGGTCAACTCCACAATCTCTTCCCACTTAGCATCAAGTTCACTCATCTGACTTCGGATGTGATCAGCATCATCAGGAGAAGCTGTCTGAAGTAACTCATTGGCTGTTTTACAAACAGAGTCTCTGTTGTTTGATCTGTTCTTCAGTTCATCTTGAAAACTCTATAGTTATAGAAACATGAAGCCATACATAAATGTCTATTACCAACTGAAGTACCACATACAAACATGATACTATACATAGTTGACTATTACCAACTGAAGTACCATGTACAAACATGATACTATACATAGTTGACTATTACCAACTGAAGTACCATGTACAAACATGATACTATACATAGTTGACTATTACCAACTGAAGTACCA
>NW_013672217.1:56120-57666 GCF_000517525.1 Limulus polyphemus
TGTTATATACTGTTTGTAAAGGCTTGTAACTCTGTAGTACTACCTAAAAACAAAATGTTATATACTGTTTGTAAAGGCTTGTAACTCTGTAACACCACCTAACAACAAACTGTTACATACTGTTTGTAAAGGCTTGTAACTCTGTAGTACTACCTAAAAACAAACTGTTATATACTGTTTGTAAAGGCTTGTAACTCTGTAACACCACCTAACAACAAACTGTTACATACTGTTTGTAAAGGCTTGTAACTCTGTAGTACTACCTAAAACAAACTGTTACATACTGTTTGTAAAGGCTTGTAACTCTGTAGTACCACTTAACAACAATCTGTTACATACTGTTTGTAAAGGCTTGTAACTCTGTAACACCACCTAACAACAAACTGTTATATACTGAATAGGAAATCTCATTCTGTTGGAGACCCTGAAATTAAGAATCCTCGAGCCCGAGAACTCTCAGAGAAATGGAAGGATGTTTGGTTGTTGGCTATGGAACGTCAGCGTCGCCTGCAAGACAAGCTAAACTATCTTACAGAAGTGAGTTATTATTTTGGTTTTTGTTGGTCAGTCTTTTATTGTAAATTATAAATAAGTGTTTATAAAAGCTCTACATTACCAAGATAAACAATTCTAATATTTAGAATGTAGATGCTTTACAAAATGTACCTTACTCAAGCAGTTCTATTACTAGGCCTATTGGTAATGTTTTACAGGTTATTTGGGAAGTCTGAAATTAAACTTTGAAGAAATAAGAACGGGTTTAGCAGATTATACAGACCATACGTTTATGAAGTTCAAGGGGTTATTTCAGCCAATCATAGTGGCTGGATGGTGACATCACTGTTAAACTCATTCAAGTGGAAGCCAAAGGTCATGCATGCAACACATTCAGTACTGTGATGGTTAGGTAGAGAAAGTGGCTGGATTCGGACCCTATGGCCAACTAGCCATTTATCTTCATAGCTTCCACATAGAATGCTAGTATGTTATGATGTTGAATGTATTCACATTCCACTCCCATCTAACTGATAGACCATTGGTTCTGTAGCAGTGGTTGGACTTTTATTTCTCTCCTAGTTTTGGTGCTGTAACAGTTGTTGGACTTTTATTTCTCTCCTAGTTTTAGTGCTGGTTCTGTAACAGTGGTTGGACTTTGATTTCTCTCCTAGTTTTAGTGCTGGTTATGTAACAGTGGTTGGACTTTGATTTCTCTCCTAGTTAGAGTGTTGGTTCTGTAACAGTGGTTGGACTTTGATTTCTCTCCTAGTTTTAGTGCTGGTTATGTAACAGTGGTTGGACTTTGATTTCTCTCCTAGTTAGAGTGTTGGTTCTGTAACAGTGGTTGGACTTTGATTTCTCTCCTAGTTAGAGTGTTGGTTCTTTAACAGTGGTTGGACTTTGATTTCTCTCCTAGTTAGAGTGTTGTTTCTGTAACAGTGGTTGCACTTTGATTTCTCTCCTAGTTTTAGTGCTGGTTCTGTAACAGTGGTTGGACTTTGATTTCTCTCCTAGTTAGAGTGTTGGTTCTGTAACAGTGGTTGGACTT
>NW_013672218.1:0-13590 GCF_000517525.1 Limulus polyphemus
TACTCTAGTATGTATTTATGCATTAGTAATATTTATCAAAGCTTTAGATACTTTTCTGATTTCTTGGTCGTGTAATTCAAGCATTTGATTTAACGAATTCATCATAGTTGCTTGCTCTCCTATTAAGCGAATCATTTCTTTAGAAACCTATCTCTGTTGTTCTACCTTTTTATTTACGTATTGCAAATCGTCAGTGGCTGCTGTTACAAATAGAAATTTTAGAATACTTCCACCTGCATTTATTAACCCTATTTTTTGTCTAGTTCTGTCAGATATAGATACGCTATCCTTAATATCTGGTAATTCTAGTAATAGTTCACCTATCTCATCATGATATTGTCTAATTAAGGTCTTGTAATTTTCAATTAGTCTTTCCTGTAATATCCTAGATAACTGTAAGATAGCTGTCCCTTGATTTCTCATGTGATATAATGTGACATTCACTGAACCTTCTTCACTAAAACTAACACGAGTTTTCACATTCAACGATTTTACAAAGAACACCAACTCTTCTTGTAACCTTATCAGTAATCTAACATACTGTGGAAATGGTATATCTTCCACAATTATCCATTTATCACGAGATAATATGAAATTTCCTTCTTCAACAAAGATTACACCTACCTTGTTTTCTACTGCTACAATACTCACATTCTGTCCGGTTCCAGTTTTCGTCAGCAACAGTATAAGAATCCTAAAGATATATCCACTAAATAATACTATTAGTTACCTATAAAATATCTAACATTGAAACATATAACAAATATAACAACCATAGGTATATATTTTATTCTACTTTCCTTATTTACAACTTTGCAAGTAATCTATCATGTTATTAAAAGCATTAATAACACTGGCTTCGTAAGATACAGTGTTAACTGCATTTACGTTGCTTTTAGATTTGTGTATGACCACTTGCGGAATGAATCGTACTCGTTTCTTTTGCCTAGTATGAGTCACTTCCGGTTGGGTTGATATAGGACCTCCTGATCTAAGATTATAATCATGGGTCACTACATCAGCTTGTGTCGTCAATGAGGTACTAGGGATATTATCGTCAATTACTTGTTTACTATCCTCATTGTTAGTTGTAACAACTGG
Source organism: Limulus polyphemus (assembly GCF_000517525.1). Taxonomy (NCBI): domain Eukaryota; kingdom Metazoa; phylum Arthropoda; class Merostomata; order Xiphosura; family Limulidae; genus Limulus; species Limulus polyphemus. Next base: position 1,102 of record NW_013672218.1, read on the forward strand.
TGTATCTTCTGTTGTTATTAACTTATCACCTAGTATTACGTTATCTTCTCTTCCTACCCTCGGTATTTCTGGTTCTGGTTCTATTATTTCTTCTTCATCATAAAAAAAATGAATCAAACTCATTCAAGTTATCAGCTTCTTCCCGAATAACCTTATCTTGTTCTGTCTGTTTAGTTTCTTGTTCCACACATTCATATTGATAAGGCTTATAATCTTTTACCTTCTTTAACCTGTTCACATGTACTAATTGTTTGTTCTTTCCATAGATTTCTTGAATTTCATAATTAACTGGATTAGTTTATTTCAAGACTCTAAAAGGACCTTTCCATAACTTTTTAGTATTTCCTTTTTTAACTATTGGGGTATACAACAACACTTTATCTCCTAACTTTATATCACTGACCTGTGCCTTTTTATTTACTTGCCTTTCTCTACTTTCGGCAGCTTTAGTTAAATGTTTGTTAGCTAACTCAAATGCTATTTGCATCCTCTGTAGTAACTCTGCCTTATAGTCATAAGCTATTGCATGACTGTTTTTCTTAGGAGCCAATATCTCCTGCATAGGTAATATAACATCCCTACCATGCAATAAAAAGAAAGGACTTTCATGAGTTGACTCGCTCTCAGCACTTCTATGGGCTAACAATAACAAGGGAATCTGCTCATCCCAAGTTTTCTGATCCTTCTCACAATATTGAGAGATCATATCTAACAAGGTTCTATTAAATATTTCTACTAAATCATTAGCAGCTGAGTGATAAGCTGTGGTTTCGATTTTATTTACACATCATAATTTACAAATTTCCTTCATTAACTTAGAAATGAAGTTACTACCTCTATCTGTTAATAGATATTGGGGTATACCATGTCTAGCTACTATGTGATTTACGAAAGCTTTAGCTATCATTTCTGCTTTCTGATCATGTAAAGCATACAGCCTCCGAAAACCTAGTCAAGTAGTCTGTGACTACTAACACGTATTTGAGGATGTAGGCAAGGGTCCTAATATGTCCATAGCAATTAGCTGAAAAGGCGTCGTTAAACTCGGCATTCTCTGCAAAGGGGAATTTTTGGAATGGGGATTGGTTTTTCGCTTCTGGCATTCTAGGCATGACTCACAGTACTCCTTAATGTCCTTTCGCATATTTAACCAAAATAACCCCCTGCTTATTCTACTATACGTTTTAGCAAAAGCTAAGTGTGTCGCGAAAGGTGTGTCATGGTATGTTTTCATGACTTTTGTTCTCAGTTTAACTGGTACGACTATTTGTAAAGACCTACTGTCTTTAACTTTTCTACATAAAACATCAGAATATAACATGTATTGTGTTTCTTCTCCTTGTGTTACTTTAGTACGCAAGTCATTTATTTCTGGATCTTTCTTTTGTTCACTAATTATATGGTCTAAGTCCCAAATTACTTCTAATTCATTTTCATATTCGGATTGTACTTCTTTTATCTGACTGTTTGTTTTTCTACAGTTCCATTATTTTCTACTTTGATTCTACTTAAAGCATCTACATTAGAATGTTTTTTACCTGGTCTATGTATTATTTCAAATTCATAATCCTGTAGTAATAAGAACCATCTAACTAATCTAGAGGAAGGGTCTTTTACTGTCATTAACCATTTTAATGGTGCATGATCTGTAATAATGGTAAACTTTCTGCTGTATAAATAGTAACGAAATGTTTTAATTCCATGTACTACAGCCAAGCACTCTTGTTCTATAACTGAGTAATTTACTTCAGCTTTTCCTAACTGTCTACTTTGATAAGCTATAGGGTGTTCTTTACCGTTTTCATCTAACTGTGATAATACTGCATCTATAGTGAAACCTGAAGCATCTGTGCTTAAAATAAATTCTTTACTAAAATCTGGGTAGCTTAGGATTGGTGTTTTTAATAAAGCTTCTCTCAGTTTTTCGAATGCTTTCTGTCTTTTATCTGTCCACTGAAATTTTGTTTCTTTCTTAGTTAACTCAGTTAGAGGTTTTGCTAATATTGCAAAATGTGGTATAAATCTTATATAGAATTCCACAAATCCCAAAAATGCACGAATATCCTTCACTGTTTTAGGTACTGGGTAATTTCTACAGACTTCTAACTTTATAGGGTCGGGTTTTACACCATCTGCGGTCACTATATGACTCAAGTATTCTACTTCATTTTTCAAAAACTGACATTTACTTGGTTTAAGCTTTAAATTCGCTTTTCTTAATCTATCGAATACATGTCTTAATCTCTCTAAGTGTTCTTCAAAACTTGCAGTGAACACTATAACATCATCTAAGTAACAAAAACATTCGGAATCTTGCAAGCCTGACAGTACAACATCCATTAATCTCTGGAATGTTGACGGGGTGTTGCACAAGCCAAATGACATTCTGTTAAACTGGTATTTACCTGAAGGTAATACAAAGGCAGTTTTAGCTTTATCTTCCTCTTCTATCTCTACCTGCCAATATCCACTTTGTAAATCCATAGATGACAAGTATTTACTTTTACCTAACCCGTCTAAGGTCTATTGGATATTAGGTAATGGGTAAATGTATTTTACTGTTACTCCATTCACTTTATGAAAATCCACACAAAACCTTAATTTTCCATCCTTTTTAGGAACTAATACAACTGGAGATGCGCGAGAGACACAGTGCCTGTAAAAGTGTTAAATGTGAATGAAGAAAAAGTAATACTACCTAAGAACATAGTAGTAGGTAAAGCTAGTAGTAGAGAACAGTAGGCTGTGGTAGGACAGCATAATGTTAATAAACAGGCACAGTAGGATAGACTGGGATTCTATCTTAGGAAATATAGAACGAAAATATAAACGAAGTTTGATACACTTGCTGGAAGAGTATAGAGATATATTTGTAGGAGAAAACGACTCTAACGGTTGTACAAACAAAGTTAAACATAAGATAGTGTTAAATAATAATAAGCCTATAGCACAGAGACCTTATAGAGTGCCCGAAAAACACATGGTTGAGTTAAAATAATGTGTAAGAGATATGCTTGAACAAGGTGTGATAGAGGATAGTAGTAGTCCATTTGGACACTTTACTGATACTGGCAGCAATATAAACTCCCGTTTCTTCTATTTCGTTAGGCTCAACTAGCACTTCTTCATTATACTTAGTCATTTACTTTAGCTTCAACTATGAATTGACTTCTCGCAGGTACTTCAGTTATTTTAACTAACCATCTCTTTCAAACACTCCTGTTGGGATGCTCTATTGCTTATGTTAGGCATAAGTGTAGAATCATCTGAGGGGTTTGAATTATTATTTTCCTGTTTTAAAGGCTTATTCATTAACTTATTCTGCTTTATCTTACTACCACTCACCTTATATTTATGACTTCTGCTAGGTTTAGAGTTTTTCTGTGCAGTCCTATTCCTTGGCTTTTTTTAAGACACTTCTTATTCTTACTCCTCTGACTTTGTCGTGTCACTACACTTTATTAAGAAGCCAGTACTTTCGTTTTTTGATGGTTGATCCTTAGCCTCGCTAGTGGTAGCGATAGGCATCTGACTATTATTCAGCAGGAAGGTATCATGTGTCGCAACTGTTGCACATAAGTTTGAAGGTTCAAGTCCTTCAAAACTTAAGATCTCTGTTTCTATGCATAGCTTACTTTGGGTAAGAGATATTTCAGTGTCGTAAGTTCTTAAGAAATCTTGCCCTATAATACCATCTGTATCTACGTCTAACTGCTTACAGATGTAAAATGAGTGGTTTAACTCTAAGTGTCCTACTCTCATTTGCATATTATACCTACCTAACGTTTTAACAGGATGTCCTGTTGTAGAAGTTAAAATACTTCTAGAAACTTCTTTCCAAGCATTATCTAACAATGTTGGATTTCTGTCTACTAATTCTGAACTTAGTAGTGATGATCAAGCACCTGTATCAACCAATAACCAACATGTTATACCTTCTATTTCTACTTTAACTATTGGCAATACTTCATTAACACTATGAATATTCGATCGCTTATCCCAAACTGCCAGAACTACCTCTACTTTCGCTCTGTAATCCCGGTGGGGATTACAATTTTTGGACCTGTAGCGAAGGTAGGGCTACCGTTATTATTGGAGGGCCTTCCTCTGTAAGCTCTAGCCTTTGGGGCTTTTCCATTTCCAGCCTTCCATGGGCGTCGGCAATCTTGTGCCATGTGGCCTGTAATACCACAGTTATAGCACACTGTCTGCTCATTTCTTTTCTGCTTTTGAAAGCAGTTTCTTGCCTTGTGCCCAACTTTACCACAGTTAAAGCACTGGAAGCCATTGGGCTTACTCTGTGTATTAGACAGATTAGCCTTACTAGAATTATTAACTGCATTTATAGCAGAATGTTTAGGCTTATAGATCTGCTTTTCTCGAGTGGCTACTTCAATTAAATCTAGTAAAGTTGAGTGAGGGGTATTTGCTTCGTTTAGATATCCTCTAGCTATATTACTGTATAGCCCTCGTTCATACTCAGATTTTAGGGTATCTTGCAACATATCCTCGCTTGGGTGTGCATAAGCCTTGTGCAATCTATTACCTAACTCTTGTACCTTATGTCCAAAAACTCGGATGGATTTGCCACATTGTTGATATAGGTTACGCATTTCTGTGAAGATTACATTAGTAGTTTCTCGTGTCCTATAATCTTCCAGTAGCTTATGCAGTAGATATTGATAGTCTGTTGTTATACGCAGCTCGCCATAAGCCCTAATGTAACGTTTAGCTTCTCCTGCTGTTCTTAAATGTAATATATCAGATTTTTGGGCATCAGTCCAGCCTGATATTCTAGCTGCTTCATCTAAAGCGTCGATAAAGCTTTCAACATCCTCATCTGCATTACCGTGATACAGTGGTATGGCACTTGTTAAGTGTGTTGCGCTGCGTGGCCCTATTTGTGCGGGTTGCTCCACTGTGGCTTCATGGTTAGCATCAGCCCTTCTATCGACTCTAGGGTGTGCACCACCCTCTTCTGTAGTCGTATCTACACCAGCAGTAGCCATAACTACTTATTTCTAACTTACACTACTTATAGTACTTCGGCTGACTTGATTACTTTTTCCATCTTTCTTTACTCTAACCAACCTGTCGTTAGCTACTCCAAAAATCCTCGAGACTGCGCCAGCTGTAATGAGTAGCATCCAAGTGGGCTTAATTGTTGGAGTTTCAATTAAAACTACTTGTTTGGGTTTGATCACTGGATCTGTTATAGTTATATGTAGGTTACTCTAGGCTAGTCCTAGGCCTAGTTAGTAATTACTGAACAATACGAGATTCAAAGCATCATGATTTTAACATACAGCTAGGCTCCCAGCACTCAGCCACTGGCCCAACTGAATCTTTGGCAAAACAATGATGACGAAGAAAGATCTGGATAATCTTGGTTATATGTACTTGTAAGTTGTATGGTATATCTAAATGTCACTCTTGACATTAATGTAATGAGTAGCACCCAGGTGGGCTTAATTGTTGGAGTTTCAATTAAAATTACTCGTTACACCAAATTTATTTATTGGAGGATTTGTCGTGACGAGTGGAGCCACAAGTTGCTAACTCAAGGAAGTTTACAGTTAGACTAAAGAAATTGAGTCTTAGGCCAAGAGTGAACACTCAAAATAACGTTTATTCAACATTAACAACTTCTCAAAAACATTACACACTTTAAACATTAGTTCTATCGAGTTATTACTTATATATCATATTAAAAATTTTACCTACATACATTTACTATCTTCTATGATTTCTACACTAGAGAGATTATACTTATAGTAGAGTTGGATTGTTAGAAGTCTTAGCCACGTTTGTCATCTTCATTGTCTTCTCTTCAGCCTGGATAATCAGGATACTTCTTCTCAGTCCAGGAGAACTTTTTAGTCTCGAAAAAACTTTTTCAGTTCTGGAGCACTTAACTTTTCAGCCTCTGACATGGGTTTTTAAACTATCTTTTCTCTGTATTATTTCGACCTACTAAATAGGACACAGCATCACCCACAAGTAGTCCTGTGCTCCTATTGGATGCTTTAGGGGTATCCCTGGGCTGTTCCAAAACCATAACCAAAACTCTCAAGTAATTGGTTACAGCTAGGTTGTGTTAGCCAGTCACCTATTTAATTGTACTGCTACACCCATGTGCTGTAACTAATTCTACCTCAAAGTGCCGATATGACTCAACAAACCTAAACTTTTCTGTAGCTTTCCTACTTCTAAGAGGGCGAGGTCAACAATTCTTCAATTTGTCATATGTACTGGTGTCTTCCTCTTGTTTCTATGCAGCATTTCTTACTAACTCTGCTGCTGACCTTGGTTACTGGTTTCCAAGCTAGCTTTTCAAGCTTATTTTTGTAATACACTTGTCTTGTTGCTTGTTTCTAGGCAATACTCCTTACATAACTAAGTTCGTGTTTATCAGTTCTCAAGGCCTATTTCGTAACACAGGCATCCACTTGTCGCCTCTTTTCTTTTTTATATATATCCTTGACTACTTGCTTATACTAAAAACCCTTAAGTTTTTATTATATGCATTTTTCAACTATCAAAACTCTCAAGCAATTTATAAAATTTCCTCGAAAATTTTCAAGTTGCTTCATTAACGATGATAGCACATTTAAATTGGGTTTCTTTATTATTGCTCACAGTCACCAACATCGAAATCTGAAAAAGATTAAATTAAAGGCAACCATGGCACATGCATTATACAGTCTGTTTTGGACCCTCTCTCCCTGTGTGAGTTTAACCAAAGTAAATGTTTTAAATGACTTCCTTCACATTTCCATTTGTTCTATATTCCATTACTCCTCCTGTTTGTTTACAATGGTCATGTATTTCTGTTCACTGTCTTTCCTTTTGGCCTAGGTATGACCCCTTATGTTTTCAGCCAGATCCTGCAATCCTACATTCAAGAATATGGCCCTATAAAAAACTGACACACACAAAAAAATCAGAAACTAATGTATTTCTAAACTATAAATTTCCTGCTTAAAATACTAATACTAAGAATACAAATTAGTATGCCTAGTGCTACTGTAGTATATAAGCAACTAAATCTCTTATGCAAGTTACAAATCTTAATGCGATATTTTTGTAAGAATTTCCTTCTACACATTCTATTACATAAAATTAAATAACGAGTGGATAGTTTAATTTTGTCAACAACTAACTGAATGAAAAAAGTTTTTAACCAACGAAAATGTTACATGTTTTTAGTTTACTATTAGTAATAGTATAAATCATTTGTTCAGATTGTTATGAACATGGTGACATGATATTGTTGCAAGATGTATATTTCTAGCATTGTAATTTGTTTGTTAGCTAGAATGACAGTGATAAGATTGGAAGGTTTACATTTTTTTTAAATTCTAGAAAAATTTTAACCTAAGGCTATGACTTAAGATTTCTTGCATATTTTGAAGTACATTTCAGATATGAAATTGTTCTGAAGAAAGATTTTCGAGATAGAGAGTAAATCAGTCAGGGTATGAGCTATTACATTTACCTTAATTTTAATTAGTGGAATTTGTAAGATAGGGCTACAGCACACATGTCATCCAGTTTTAAGAAAAACTAAAGAAGGAAGTAAACTCATTTATTATGCTTCACATGGACTGTATTTTGAATTATTTGTACCATAACTTACAACTTGATATTAAACGGACTATGTACAATACTATTAATACTTGTATTAATTTGTTCAGCCATATATACCTGAGAAGAGGTTTCTGGTGATTTATTTGGAATAATCTTTCAATATAAATTATTTCAAGCTTTAAATAGACTGAATGAAAGTTTAATTGAAATTATGAGGAGAACTAAATGAATTTATATTTTTTATGATTTTTGAAATGTTAAAGGTAGTAATAAAATTGATGTTTTTTGGGGTAGATGTGCACAAGTATTTATATTTTTGCAGAGGAGGTCTGTGTAGTACAAGATGTGTAAAGTGACATAAACAGGGTTTTATTTTAACTGATCTGTTTTTTTATCCAATAAGAAAAAGTAAATACAATAACCATTATCAAAATATTGCACTTAAGTTCCTTAAAATTTTCAAATTTAACAGAGTTAAATATGCTCTATCAACATACTCAATCCAGAGATTGAGAGGTGTCACCTGTAACTTGTATCATGTAGACCTTAGGAAACATGTTCATATGCATGAAATTGTTTAAACAGGTTAATATAAAAAAATATGGGAACAAAAGGTCATCATCTTTTTACTTATTTTCTCTCAGATAAATTAATTCTATTGTGGTAGGTTCAGAGCTATTTTATCCTGTTGACAGTCCCAATGAAATAATAAACAGTACATCTGTATGTTTTACAACATGTTAAACTGATATTTGTGCCACAAAGTTGGTAAATGTATGGGACAAAGATTGTAAATCATCCATATTTTTATTTAATGCTCTTGAAATAAATTCAAGCAAAGTTGTCACAATAGTCTCCACCTTGCCCCATATAGCCATCCCCCCCCCAACATTTTTTACCTTTACAGTACTGATGATGAGTTATTTCTCACAGGAGAAATTGTAGGCTTGAAAACACTTTATGAGCATTCTCACGACCCAATAAACACTAACTGTATGACCATTTCCATGAGTAATTAAAACTAACTGTAGGCTTGAATGCATTTTAAAACCAGTTTCATGAGCCATTAAACACTAATTGTAGGCTTGAATGCACTTTATGACCAGTTTCTTCGGCTGAAGAATTCAAAAAAAAGCACTAAAATATAAAATAACATAAAACTATGTTATAAAAATGAAATGTTTGTAACAGTTACAAACAGCACTGAAATGTTAACACTGAAACATATATAAAATCACTGTCACACACACATAAAAATAACATTTAGAACAAGTGAAAGACAAACTCTTATGCCTGAATACTTCCTTTTCCACATTTTGATTGGTACCACTCTTTGTACTGTGAACAATGTTCTATAGGATTATCACTTGCAAAATATGGCTATCTGAATACATAGTACACTGGCATACTTTGCAACTTATATGTTGATGTCTTACCTTAATTACTGGAAATGGTGTCATCTTACCCCTTGCAAAACATGTCTTTCTGTGTTGCTGAATTTTCTATTGGTCCTGCATCAATCCAACTCCAGACCACCAGGGAACCCAACATCCAGACAGCAGTAAGATGAAGGAAAGCTATCCAGAAGTATGAACTGTACTCCCCCAACAGAACACCATCATCCTGCTCTCTAATGAGTGGAATTAGTTACTCAGGAGGAATCCTACATGGTTTAGGGACTGGTGAGTGGCAAGGACTCCCTTGCTCCACTAAAAGGAAAAAGGTGAAAGCATTTTGGGGATCCCAGAGGGCTGCATCACTATAAGACAGTGCAACTAGGCATGGAGGACGAGCAGGAATCCCCCTGTCTGTTTTATTCATGATAGTCCATAAATGGTTATGATCTAGATCTGACTTTATTTTACAGAATGAGCACCACAAGGATACCTCTAGCAGACTTTCGGAACACCCATCTCATAAGTGAGTGCTATATCAGGCCTTAATGGCCCTACATTATGCACATTTTGGATAAATATGCCCAAGCAGGCATCTTTTGCCACTGAGTGGGATCTAATGAGACATGAAAGGGCCCTGGAAAGATAATAGAAAAAGAATATACCCAGTAGAGCTAGTAAGAGATGTGTAGTTCCATGTTACTCCTTTTGGCCTTGTCTTGGCCCCATAAATTTTTTGCCAAGTAGTGTGTGTGTGCTTTTGCTCATTACAGTCATGGCTTGAGATTGTGGTTCCAACATTATATGGATGACTAGTTTCATTTATCTCTATCCCATTATACAGCCATACTCTACTCCTTTGGGAGTCAGCCCATCTTAAATGGTTAGTAAAACCAGAGAAGTCTCATCTCACACCCACTCCATATCTGGTTCCTTTGGGTGTGTTCTTCAATTCTAATTTCAGCATGGACCAGTCTTCTTCACTTCATTTGAGGGACATGGAGATAATGGTTTCCACTGCTCTATCCTCTCTTTCTCTTCCTGTGTGGGAGGATCCCTCTCTTTAGGGGACTTTGGCTTCCATGGAAGTTCTTATCCCTTTGGGTTATGCTTACATGTGCTGTTTGCAGTGGACTCTGCATGATCAATGGAACCTCTCTCAAGATTCCTTGTCCTCCCTAATTCATCTTCTTCCTTCACTAGACACCAATCTCATCTGGTAGCTTGGCAGAACTAATATCATTAAAGGTGTTCCTCTTCCTCCTCTTTGTCCAAATCCCATTTTTTTTTTTTTACAGAAGGTTCCCTTACAGGATAGGGTGCTTGTTTAAACTCTGCAGATATCAGGTTGATGGTCACCAGACAAATCGGCCCTTCATATCGATCTCTTAGCAGTTTGTCAAGATTTGGATCATTTTCTACAGTTATGCATGGATGATTAGTTATGATCCATACGGACAACTCAAATGTAGTTTCCTATACCCATCACCAGGGTGCAGTCAGTCTCACACTGTTTCCACACCTTTGATCACTTATTCTGGGCCCATTCTCTACAAGTCCAACTGGTGGCTAGTTATTTTCCAGGTGCCCTGAATATTGTCACAGATTGTCTCTCGGGCCCAACAAGATTCTTCTCATGGAGTGTTACCTCAATCTTCAGATTTTCCAGTGGTTTTGATCTCATATCAATCTCTTGGGGATTTCTCAAGATTTGGATCATTTTTTTTACAGTTGTGTGTAGATGATTAGTTATGATCCATACAGACAACTCAAATGTGGTTTCCTATATCCATCACCAGTGGGCACTTAGTCTCAACCTTTTTCCACAACTTTAATCACATTTTTCTGGGCCCATTCTCTATAAGTTCGATTGGTGGCTTGTCATTTTCCAGGTTCTCTGAATCTGGTCACAGATTGTCTCTCGAGGCCTGGCAAGATTCTTCCCATGGAGTGTTCCCTCAATCTTCAGGTTTTCTAGTGGCTTTGATCTTGTCTGGCCACCCTTCTCATTGTTGCCTTTGCCACTTACCACAATGTCAAGCTTCTCCTCTTTGGGTCTCCTGTTCTGCATCCATCAGCTCTAGCTGTGGATACAATAATTCACTCAGGACTGGCCCAGTATTTTTCTCTATGACTACCCCCTATTCACCTCCTCCCTCAAACAGGATAACCCTTGTTGGGTCCTTCTTGTTGCACCCTATTGGTCAGCTCAAGGATGGTTTTCTCTGTTGAGCCTTCTCCAGTTCTCCCCTCATCTTCCTCTATCCACTTTCCATCTTCAGCTTTGTTCCTCCCTCTTCTGTTAAGCCATGTCATCACTCTGACTTCATGCAAGAAATTTGTTTGGTCCCTTGCAAGAAGTTCTGGACTATCTTTGCATGTAGCCTTTCTTTCTCATTCTATTTGTCCATCTTCTATCTTTGTCTATCAGTGGAAATGGTGTATATTTTACAGTTGGTCACTACGTTGTTCTTTCTCCCTTTCTCTTCCCCATCTCTCTGAATTCTTCACATGGTTTTTCGACCAGGGTTTATCAGTACTCACCATTGCTGATTACTAGGTGGCTCTCTCTCTCTCTCACACTTTCTGGTTTTCCTGTTACCTTATGGTTTATTCCTCACCATGCTCTTCTATTCCTTTCATCACTTTCAGTCTCCCATCTTTCTGTCCTTCCCAGTTTGGACCTGCATGTTGTTCTACATTACTGTACCTTTCCTCTATTTGAACCTTTGGCTTCCTATTCCTTAAACTTTTGTTACACACTATTTCCATCATCTGTACATTTCTTTTTCAACAGACTATTGGCTGCCTCTGGTCTCCATTCTAAACACCTCTTACTGGCTCTGACTGGGCGAGTTCTTTTTCTCACCCACTGCATTGTTTTACAGTGATGTGCACTTCCAGGCTTCCCAATGTATTTTCTCCCTTTTTCTATTAGAGTGGCCCATAAATAGTTAGTGAATAGTGTTGATTAGCTTCTTTCACTTCAAAGTAAAAAAATATATTAAAAATGAATTTTATAAAGAGGTAAGCATTATAATAAAGAAAAGTATAAATACAAAAGAAATTACAATATTACAGAGGTAATATAGGACTTTAGTAAATGTTCAGTACAGGTAAAATATCAATTCATGTATTAGGTTGTGAAGAAATTAATGTTGCTTTTTTTTAGGTGAAAAAACCCAAAAAACATGTTGATGTCATCTAACTCTTGCAGCCTGGGCTCGGTCCCTCAGATCAACCTTGTAACCATTTTGTGCTTGTTATAGTTTTCATGCTATATCTTTTAAATTAATAAGTGAATGTTGATGAAATTTGGCAGATTATCAGTAAACATTACAATGCTTTCATATGCAAAATATCATTTTCTTTTTATTAAGTCTTAAGGTTTGTAAAGCAATGTTTCTCTCATGCCTTTTTTCTTTTCTCATCTTGCCTATCTATCATGCAAAGTAATTTTCAATTTAAGATTAATAATACTTTTATGCATCAGAAAATTTTGAAA
>NW_013672218.1:14400-15479 GCF_000517525.1 Limulus polyphemus
AAATTCTTAAAGTTATTTTTTCTAGCACATAGAACAGTAAATAAAGAAGTAAAGCAAACAATTATCTCTTCTAGTTACGACCTTTGTACTCGATTGTTGCTTGACATAGGTTGCTAAATCTTTAAAAATTTTGCACTTGGAGGATATGAAACAAAATATTTTTGTTTAGGTTTTATATATACATTTGAATAACTAAAAAATCATAAATTACTACATCAATACCCTATAATTCCACTATAATTTATCAAGCTTAGTAACTAATCTTTATTTGGATCTAAAAAAAAATATGAATTTTCGAGCAGATTAAAGACACAACCTACCTCATTGAAATCTTCGTTCAAAAGAAATGATGCCAATGATTATGTGTTTTTTTATATTTACTTTTAAATTGAGTAATGTATAGTTCTAAAATTTGAATTATAATGTACAGTTTGATACCAAACTTATTGACATAAATTCATGAAATAGTAGTTCAATAAAATTTTGAATGCGAGTCAACAAATGAGATGACATGGCCTTTTACCTGTGACCCATATCAAAAAGGTTAACACCTTCCACATTTGCATGTGTTTTCCCATTAAGATTGTTGCAGCAAACAAAAATGATGGTAATCTGATGGTGCCATATCTGTAGAATATAGTGGGTGGGGGAAAACTTCCAAATCTACCTCCATAATCTTATGTTGCATCAAACATACCACAAGTGGACGTGCATTGTCGTGGAGAAGAAGAACACCTTTCCGATTGACGAGTGAAGGGCTTGATTTAAACTTTCCAGATGCTGACAGTTCGCTGTGGATAGAGGAGTATGAAATGAATTACTCCTTTGATGTCCCACCAAATGCAAAGCATCACTTTCTACGAATGGAGTCCAGGTTTTGGGGTCAGAAGTGTTTTTGTCTAGGACTGAGCCATTGTTTTTGGCATTTAATATTTGCGTAGAGAATCCATTTTTCATCACTGGTGACAATTCTGTCCAAAAATGGTTCACAAGCATTACGTACCAGAAGAGATGAAGCAATGAATGTGTGTCTTGTCATGTGCCATCACTATAAGGGATTAGAGTATACTAAACTTTAC
>NW_013672218.1:16467-18185 GCF_000517525.1 Limulus polyphemus
CGAGCATGTTTGGTGTGACAGGATTCGAACTTGCGACCCCCAGATTGTGAGTCGAGTGCCCTAACCACCTGGCCATGCCGGGCTATACACAAACTGACTTGTAGAATATATGACTGCCAATTTCAGATGCTCTTTTATCAAGTAATGGTACAGCAACAAGTCATTTAATGAAATAACCTGTACAGGCTAAAATGTACCAATGGTTTTTACTAGTGATGGATAATTATCCTATTAAGTCAACACCAAGCATATCCCATAGTCCAGTAACTCTGGCACTTGCCACAGTGTTTAATCTAGACAAAAGTGTTTTGGTTCAGCCTTTACTGTGATAGGACGATGAACCAAGCAGATGAATTTTATATTATCATCTGTTGATACAAATTATAGAAATCTTAAATGAATAATATTGAGTGAACACTTTTGTTTTGTATGCAATTAAAAAAAAAACAGTATTTTATAGGAACAATGGCATTTTCAATGTAAAATGTTGAATGTGTAAGCATATGTAAGGGCAGTTGATAGAAATGTAGCAAGCTTCCAGTCTGAATACAATACTGCAAGTAATATGTACCAGGTTTTTCACATCTTCAATTCCAATTCAACAGAGCCTCTCTGTAATCTTGGTTACTGTCTTCTGTCCTAGATGAGCTGATGATTCTGATGAATTACATCACCAAACTATTTTCTTCTTCACAAGACACTTAACTAGCTACTGTGGTTGAGCTTTCAAATAAAATAGACTACCTGTAAAAACAATATTACAAATTACCACCAAGTTGCAAAAGTATTTATCTATATTTCTACTCTTCACCATTATGTTTATAAATTACATCATTCAGCCATTAGAACACCTATGAATAGAACAGCATCCATTTTGAATGGATTTTCTTTGTAAGTCTAGCATGGATGATGGATGCTTTTTGTGCGTTTTTATACGTGCACAGCCTTAGCAGTCAATAGTATAGGTTTTAAAGAGTTATTTAAACTGAATCTTTACTGTACTACTGAATAACAAAACTAGCAATGAATAACATCATACAACAAACAGATTGTACAATGTACTACTGTCACTTACTAATTCTATAACTAAAGTAAAGAACTTTGACGTTTGATCACAATTAATACTATTGGTATTAGTCTACACTTACCTAAACTTCACGTAAGTTTACACTACAAAAATATCGTTTAAATAATAATATACTATTTAATATCTACTGCTACCGTTAGTTTCCATGTCAAACTCACTGTTAATAAAACTCTGTGACAAATAATGAAATATCACTGGCACCAGTGACCAGAATGATAATGTGCGTTTATTAGTAATACTAATAGTAGAATAGTGAACGACAGAACCAATAGTATTTATGAATTAATAGAAGTAAACAAACAAAATTACCTTTACGAAAGGAAATAAGTAATTATTATTTTCTATAATAACAAAATAGCATCAATAATACCTACAATATCTTGTTTAAAACACGCAATTTAAGAATAGAATATTGTTGCGTCATCGAGATCACGTGACAATTCTCACGCTCTCTAGTTTCTAGAACTATCTTGTTCTTTCGGGAATGCTCTAGTAATTGCTCGATGTAGGGTGGGCTGGTATATATAAAGGAGGGGAATGTGAGGTGGGTAGATAGATAGTTAGTAATTGAACTGCAGTCACGCGGTATTGTTGAAGATAACGTTCGTTCGCTCGTGATACTGTTTGTTTT
>NW_013672218.1:18842-32267 GCF_000517525.1 Limulus polyphemus
ATAGGCTGTAGGCTAGTTTGTTTAGTAAATGTTTTTTAACATGTTAAGACAATTTTCTAGAGTTGTAAAGAAGAGGGTTTATTTATTTTTATTTTTAATTTTCTTGATCTTCTTGTCTACTAATCCAACCTCTCGTCATGAAACGACTCATGTTGTTTTTGT
Organism: Limulus polyphemus; assembly: GCF_000517525.1. NCBI lineage: Eukaryota > Metazoa > Arthropoda > Merostomata > Xiphosura > Limulidae > Limulus > Limulus polyphemus. The sequence goes on from NW_013672218.1 coordinate 19,005, forward strand.
AGCTGGAAAGTCACCACGATTGGTGTGGGACTTTGTTGCTGATCTCAATCATCTTCGACTAACAAATCCTGGTTTGTAAGTTAACAATGATATAGTCATTGAATAATTGAAATGATGTCTCTCTCATAATTATTATGTTGTGTGATAAGTGTTAAGTTATGCATGTGGGTTATTTTAATTTCTAAATTACAATAAATTATTATAATTTCTTCAAACAGGAATTAATTAATCCTCTTTATGATGATCGTACATTCTTCATTTCTTGGGTAAGTAATGTAATTTATAGACGTATTAAGGATTTTGATGTATTACAGTATGACTTGGATTAATTGGTAAGTTGGACAAATATTTGGAAAATTACATTTAAATTGTAATTATACTTTATTATTTATAGTGTCACTGTCAGTAAGTGCAAGCTAATGCATTTGGGTTATAAATTCGACTGCACATTTAATAGAGGACACATGGTTGGGTTTTGTCAGGAGAGTACGTCATAAATAAGAGTGTTTTATCATATAATATTCATGGTTATAAATCAAGTCTTCAGAAATAATATTTTCAAAATGTTCTGTGATGTCCTAAAAGTCTTCATGCATACATTTATTGTGACACAGTACTGTGAACATTAAACTTCAATTAATAAAATAACTTTAATACATTTCTGGTTTGTGACAGCCCTTGTTGTTGCAACATTTCTGAGCCTACAAATTTAACTATGTTTACATTGAACATAATATGTAAATATTTCATAACTATAACTTTAATTGTGATATAACGTTAAATTTATTACTTCCATAAAATGTTGTTTGTACTCTCCTTTTTTCTCAAAAACTTGATGCTATTTAAAATTGTAGTTATTCAAGTGATCCCAAGTTAATTTATCTTATACATAATACAGATATCAATTACATATGCATTGTTGGTGCGAGCCTGTAACATGTCACTGCTTGTCTCTCTTGATGTCATTAGGTTGAAAAATAGAGATTTTACTGAAGTTTAATTTGTTTTGGCCATTAATTATGATTATTGCTGAAGTGTAAACTTAGGGGGTGTTATGTCACATGTTTAGCAAAATTTTATGATATATTTAAGATCATCAAACATTATTTTGCTAGATATATAACCTTTCAACTGGACCATATATTTACAAATGCTTAATACTAAATGTGTGAAGATGATCTTTTATAGTTTTGTGAATATTAAGTTTCACTCAATAAGAGAACTTTAATACACTTCTCATTTGTGACAGTCCACCTTGTTGATGCAACATTTCTGCACCTACAGATTTAATTAAATGTACATTGAACATAATGCATACAAATATTATTAATATAGGTATATACCATGGTTATAATGAGTTATATTGATTGACCCAAAACCACCATTGGTTAAATGTGACTACAGTGATCAGACAAGTAAGTAATTAGCAAAAAAGTGACCAGTGGTCAAGAAACCAAAAGTTTAATTACAATTTGGTTGAGGCAACTTGCATATACCTCTTTGTCACCTTGCCCTCAGGTTTTTTTTTTTTTTCATTTTGTCCCAGTTATCTTGGTTTCTTTATTTCTTTGTCAGATTGCATTACTTTCTCACTTCTGCCTTCCTCAATCTCCTCTCCAAGAACTCTGTCTTACACCTTTTGTTTGTGGAGTGTTTTTTTTATTTTTTGGGGGGGGGTATTACTTATACATTTGCATATTGAATAGATGCATCTGATCAGCAGTCATTTGTGTTCACTTTGGTTTCTTGTCTTTTGGGACCAGGTGGTCTCACAGGTTTTTCATCATATATGGCCATGTGAGGTCACTCCTCTCCTGTTTCTTGTTCTGTTGTTACCATCCAAGGTCTCTTTGAGGGCTGCCTATCACAAGTTCTGAAGTCTGGTCTTGTGGGAGCTCTGCTTTCCCACTTTATACATCTGGGAACTCCCTTTGCCATAACCTGTTGAGTTTCTCATATGTATTCTCAGTAGTTTTTTCCTGTGCTTCTACTCTTCATCTCACATGTTTTGAATTTCACAGGACAGTCCCTTTACTTCACTTTGGAGTTTTACTTTCATCCCTTCCCATGAAGATGGGTCATGGTTTGCACAAGCCTGGAAAACTCCTTGAATTCTAGATGGGTCCGTAAAACTCTTTGAATATGGCCAAAGTAAAGTTTGTCCTGTAATGTAGAAAAAAAATGCTCTATTTGGCAAAAACCTCCTTTAATTAAATTAAAGGGGCATCAAACAATTCAAGTTATTGTCTTTGCCTGTTTGATTGTTTTATTAAAAAAAAAGTTTTACAAAAACAAACATTGCTAGGACAAGTTAGCATGGCATCACTGGTAGGTAGCATTGGTTTTCATCTAGAATACTTTGGATTTTATCACTTTATCAGGGCCCAGCATGGCCGGGTGGTTAGGGTGCTCGACTCGCAATCTGAGGGTTGCGGGTTAGAATCCCTGTCACACCAAACATGTTCGCCCTTTCAGCCATGGGGGCATTACAATGTGGTCAATCCCACTATTCATTTGTAAAAGAGTAGCCTAAGAGTTGGCGGTAGGTGGTGATGACTAGCTGCTTTCCCTCTAGTCTTACACTGCTAAATTAGGGACAGCTAGCACAGATAGCCCTCGTATAGCTTTGTGTGAAATTCAAAACAAACCACTTTATCAGTGATACAAAGCATGTGTGAACACTGCTATTAAAAGAGAGTTAGAACGTGTAGTTATATGTGGTAAACATATAAAATAATCATGGCAACTATTTGAAAAATTGAAAAATGTCCAGAGGTCTGAATGTACCATGTGGGTGGTTGGTGGCCAGTCATCAGTCTGTTTCACTTGACCCAATGTTGGTCTTCCCTTGGATTCCAATGGATTGTTTTCTCACTCTCCAGTAGATGCTCTCTTAGCTTGTGGATTAACTGGTTCTTGGTCTCAAAACACTTTCTCTACATCCCAATTTGTCCAACAGCCTTTTGGTTCATCCACAACTGCTTGAGGTGGATTCTTGTACTTGGTGAGGGGACCTCCCAGGAAACATTCTGTATTTTCAGTTTACCTTCTCTGGGATCTGAACATCCACCCATGTGTTTGCCATGAGTGGCAACCGGTGAAGGGGAGGAGAGGATCCTGGTGGTTAAGTGGTGTCCTTGAATTCCTGTAGACAGACTCAGTTGGCTTGTCCTGTTGGGCTAGGGTCAACTGAGTATCAGTGTTGGGTGTTCTCAGTGGCTGTTGTGGACATTGTGTCTGATGCTGGTGTTTGGGCATATTGCTTATGAAACCCTGGCATTGCTGCAGTGTCCTTGTTTGGCATTGTAGTGTGTCCCCTTGGTGGATCCCATGATGGGTGAGATCAGTGGGCACTGAATCTTTCTCCTTATATTATGGATCCCCCAAATCCTCATAAAAATGAAATAGTAAAAACTCAGCTTGGTGAATGACCATGCCTTGAAGACTCTGATCATCAATCTTCAACTCATCTTGCTCCTGTACCTCGTTTTTTGATTTTGCATTCCTTGTCTGAAAAACCTTTAGGACAAATATCTCACTTTTTTATTCAGAAGGGATTAGAGGGGCTTGCTGGCTCTCCAAAGTCAGTCAAGAAGCTACGTTCTGGGGACATGTTGACGGAAACATCAACACCAAAGCACAGTGAATTCCTTTTGAATTTCAAGGCCATTGGAGATATACCCATTGAGGTTATTTCCCATGCTACTTTGAATTCCTCACAAGAAGTTATTGTGGAGAAGGAGTTGAAGAGCACCCCTGAGTCAGAGATCCTTGCTGGTTTCTCCAACCAAGGAGTTTCTGCAGTGTGACATATCTCCACTCATAAAGAAGGAATTATGCTGCCTACCAATGTTCTTACCAAGGCAGGTTATCTGAACTGTCAGGTATGGCCATATATGTCCAACCCTCTCAGATGTTTCCAGTGTCAGCAGTTTGGTCATTCAAAGGCATCTTGTCCTGGTTCAGTGACGTGTGCTCATTGTGGTGGTAAAGACCATGATGCCTACAAGTGTGAACTGGACCCTCACTGTGTTAATTGTAGTGGTTCCCACCTCTCTTACTATAGATCTTGTTTTAAGTGGGTGGAGGAGAAAGAGGTACAACATTTAAAAACTGATAACATTTCATACCCTGAGGCTCAGAAGTTATTGTCCCCTACTTCATCTCGGACACATGCCACACTGCACTATGCTCCACTGCTAGAATGGAAGTGCAAATGAACCTTTTCATGCCTCCATCAGAGTCTTTTGTGCATCATGTGAAGAGTATTTTGCCCTATATTGATAACCAAGTTAACAAGTCAATGTCTACTCCTCTGTCTACTCTCTGTCCCCACCATTCCTTTCAGTGACTGCCCACTTCCACCACATCCTTTGGTCCTGGCTTCTGATGTCTGCTTGGGTCCATCTTCTTTGACCCTGAGATGCAGAATGATTATTTGTTCCCACCCTCTGTTGCTGGAATCTCAGTCTCAATGACAGAGATCTGGCCACTTGACCAAGGGCAGGATCCATGGAGGTCAAGAGACCTCCTTCTAGTAAAGAAAAATGGCATGGTCATAAACAGAAGGGTTCTCCACCCAGTTCTCCTCCACCTGAGTAAAAGTAGCCACTTTGATACAGTGGAACTGTCAAGGTTTTTGTTCTAATATAGATGACATTAAGGCCTTGATCAATTCCCATCATCTCATGTGTCTTTCCTTACAGGAAACATTCCTTAAACCTGCCAATACAGTCACATTTTGGCAGTTTTCTTTATACCAGAATGACAAGTTGTGTGATGGATGAGTGCATGGAGGGGTGGTCGGCCACCATGTGCCCACCTTGTCGGTGTCACTCGATACCCCCTTGGAGGCTGTAGCCATCTGTGTTTCCTTGGGTCGTACCATCACTCTCTATACCTGTCTCCTGGAAAGACTTATTATCAATCAGACCTTGATGCTCTCATTGAACAGTTGCCGTCTCTCTTCTTAATCCTAGGAGACTTTAATGGACACAATCTCCTCTGGGGTGGTGCTGATATTGATGGGAGGGGTCATTCCATAGAGTGTATGCTCTCGCATCACAACTTGTCTCTCTTCAATATTGGCTCTTAGACTTATTTTCGTGCACTTTGTCAGTTTTTACTGCCATTAGTCTATCTATCTGCTTCCCTTCACTTTTCTCTCGCATTTCTTGGAGGGTTGACAGTGACCCACAGGGCAGTGACCATTTTCCTGTCCTTTTGAGGGAGACTGGCTATGGTCGATGCCACTCGCCCCGAGTGCCACTGTGGAAGTTGGACCAGGTCGAAAGGCTCTCTTTCACCTCTCTCTCTTGGAACTTGATCCTGCTGTCATTAGTCTTCCATCTATTAATGACTGCATGGAGGCAGTAACTGATTGCTTCATTCAAGCAGTTGTTCATTCTATACCTAAAACCTTGACATGTTTCCCACGGTATCCTCACCCATGGTGGTCTCCAGCCTGCCAGCAGGCATGAAAAGTGCAGAAATGGGCCTGAAATACTTTTTGCTGGTATCCCACTCTTTCCAACTGCATCGCTTTCCTGCGGGACTGGGCCCATGCTCAGCAGGTCAGACATCAAAGTCAAAAGGAATCGTCTACTGCTAGTTCTAAAGTCATATCAAACAAGATTTGGAAGGTCAATAGGAGGTATTCTTCCCATCCCCTTTCCATCTTGCTCTCCAATGGGCAAGAAGTTGCTGATGTACAGAACATTGCTGATACTCTTGGTGAGTGGTTTTCTTGTGCATCCAGCACTTCAGTTTTTCCCTCACCTTTTTGGCCATCAAATCTCAGGCAGAGTGATTGCCACTTTTCTTTTGAGCCAATCGTCTCTATGACTATAATCATCCCCTTACACTGGTGGAACTCAGACTTGCTCTTCTTCAGTCTGGCAGTACATTTGTCAGACCTGATGATGTTCGCTATGAGATGCTGCACCATCTCTCTCCTGCTATTCTACTGGTTGTTTTTTAACCAGATCTGGCGGGAGAATGTTTTTCCTGATGATTGGCTCCAGGCTATTGCCTTCCCCTTCTCTAAGCCTGGGAAGGATCCCAAGATTCCTTCTAATTATCATCCAATTGCTTTGACTAACTGTCTTTGTAATGTCTTAGAGAGGATAGTTAATGCTCATCATGTTTGGTTCTTTGATTAAAAACAACCTCCTCTCACCTACCCAGTGTGGGTTCCATCAACAGTGCTCCACCATGGACCACTGATTCAACTTGAGACCTCAATCAGGGAAGCTTTCCTTAAGAGTGAACATCTTGTTTCTGTTTTCTTCAATCTTAAGAAGGCTTATGACACTACGTGGATGTATAGCATTCTGTGTGGCCATCAACCCATATTTATTTAGAACCTTTTACTCAACAGGCGATTCCAAGTCCATGTGAGTTTGACATTTTCCCATTCTTTCACACAGGAACTTGGAGTCCCTCAGGGCTGTTTCTTCAGTGTCACACTTTTCAAAGTCAATGGTACCACTACATCAATTTTCTCCTACTGTTGCTAACGGACTCTATGTTGACAACTTCCACACCCCATGTAGGTCTTCAAACATGAGGTTTATTGAGCGGCAGCTTCAGAGTGCCCTCAATCTCTTGTTTAAGTGGACTACAGCAAATGGTTTTATCTTTTCTTTTTTTAAAATTGTTTGCATGCAATTTTGCCACCAATGGGGTCTACACCCCGATTCTGAGCTCTGTCTCGGTAATGTTGTTCTTCCCGTAGTTCCTGAGGCAAAGTTCTTGGGGCTTATCTTTATCTGTATGTCTTTGTCATTCCTCACATAAAGCAGCTATATGTAAAGTGTACAAGGGCACTGAACATCCTCCATGTCCTCCTCTCCACCTCTTGGGGAGCGGATCAATGTTCTATGCTCAAGATCTATTGTGCCCTTATTTGATCAAAACTAAACTGGACTATGGTTCTGCCAGGACCTCAGCCTTGAAGATGCTGGACTCCATTCATCTGCAAGGGGGCTTTCCACACTTCTCTAGTCCAAAGTTTGTACACTGAATCCCATGAACCTCCTCTTCATCTCCACCATTTGCAACTTTCTCTACATTATGGTACCAAGCTTTGATCTTTACTACTGCATCCCACCTGGGATTGTGTCTTTCTTTCTTGGTGGGCTGTGCTATTTCAGAACAGAGAGTCTGCAATTCCTACCTTAGGCATTCGTATCCAGATGCAACTGGCTGAATTGGGACTGATCTCAATGATTAGCCCATTCCACCATGGCTTTTTACCATCCCTGAATGTGACCTTTCCTTGAGTCATCTGAGGAAGGTGGATACTCCTGATTGGAATTACTGTCTTCTCTTTGCTGAACACTATTCAAACCATTCTTCTATTCCCATTTATATGGATGGTTCTAAATCAGGTGACTCTGTGGTCTCTGCCATGGTTTGTTGTGGCTCGGTGATTGCTCACAGGATCCCCTCTACAGCTTCTGTGTTCACTGCTGAGTTGTATGCCATTTTTCTTGTCCTGGATCACATAGAAGCTATGCACTACACTGATTGTACTATTTACATTGACTCTCTTAGCTCTCTACTGGCCCTGTAATCGCTTGACGTTAGTTCACCCTGTTCTCGTCAATATTCAACAACGGCTGGCCAATTTTTCTCTATTTTCCATTAGTATCCAGTTTTTCTGGATATCTAGCCATGTCAGTATTCACAGGAATGAGCTCACTAACAACACAGTTAACTCTGTCTGCTCTGTTGTCATCACAGCAGTGCCTATCCCTCTTTTCGAGATCAAACCTTCTGTTACCATAAGGATTAAAAGGAGGAAGTTGTCCTGGCTAGGCTATGCAATGGTCCCCATTTTTTAACCCATCATTTTATTTTATCTGTGACTGATCCACCAATGTGTGTGGCCTTTGTGACACATTCTACTGTTGTGCCATCATTACGACCGTGAGTGGCGGAACCATTTTATACATTTTTTCTATGGGTTTACCCTTGATGTTGGACAGTGTCATTAGCGATGGTGTCACTGTCTAACTTAATTGTGTTTTTAACTTTTTATGAGCCATTGGCCTTTTTAATTCTATTTAAGTCTTTTATGTGACTTTTGGATATTGTTTAGTTTTTAACTCAATTTATTTTTACATTTTATAGAATTTTACTTTTACATTTTTACTGGTTGTTTGGTGCAGCTAGCCTAGTTTCTTTGTGCCAAAAAATGCCACCCAGTTCTCAGCCATTCTCTTTGAGATGGCTCTGGCTCCATCATTTTTATTTGGATTCAGTGGGATTTTGCTTGGCACATACATTCTTGAGGCTTATTGGTCCATTAATTTATGGATGTTTGGCTTCTACTTACCCTTTCCAATGTGGCTTCCTCAGTTGTGACCATTGGGGTTGCTGATTTGGTTCTCTGTTTATGTCTCAACCTCTACCCTGTATCTCATACATGAGGTCTTTCTCACTTCATTGGCATTGCAGACTCAGCCTACTTTTTTATGTATTTGAGACTTGGAGCTGTGGATCTCCAAGCTTTCATGTTTCCATTTCTTGCAGGAGGGGATTTGTCTTTTTATGGGTTGTCTCTTTTCCCTTGAGTCCCCTTTTCCTCTTGAAAGTGCCAATGATTGTCCCTTCAGTGGTTTTAGGTCTGTAAATACAGGTACATCTAGAAATCCACTTTCTTCTTTACTCCTTTATGGTCATGGTGATTCACTCAATCCCACACATCCTGGATGTCCCTCTTTCCTAAGACTTGCTTTTGTTTGGAGTTTTTCAGGTATCACCAGTACTTATGTGGGCTCCTGTTGATTCACATTTATGGTGTTTCATATCCATGGTTATTTCATCATAGGTGACACACTGTATTGCTTTGATCTTGATATCAACCAATCCTACAGATACATCTCTCCACCAATGTCTCTCTCCAGATAGAAGCTGTTCTAGACATTTGATCCATTTCTGGCATTTGGTCTATGGAGGATGAGTTACTCAATATCTATTCCCTCTAGTTGATGGCTGCTCTGCAGGCTTGCCATCATCTTCTGTCTCATATTTCTGATCTTCATCCATTCAGATGCTTTCTCTTTTGTTTCTTACATTCCTTATCGAGGAGGCACTCACTACCAGGACTTCTTTTTTCCTCCCCTGGATCTGGATTTCTTCCTTTGGACCCAAGACCACCATGTTCAGTTGTTGGTCTATCATGTCTCAGGATCTCAAGCTCTGGTTGTAGGTATACTTTCTTATCTGGGCCTTGACTCTTCCAACAGTTTGGTTTTTATATCCTCTCTTTTTATCTTTTTTTTGTGTATTTGTTTTATTATGTTAGAACTGTCATCACTGCCTTTCTAATCCCCCCTTCACTTCTTCCTTGCCACTTTTGGATTGGTCTTTTCCCATACTCTTAACAACAGGGACAGGTTAATCTTCTTTCTCTCTCCTACATTTGGGAGGATAGTATGTTGGTTACTTCATCTATCATCCATTACCTTTCTTCCTTTTGTGATTGTTGTAATCTATATCACTTCCTTTATTCTATACCATCTCTTTATAGCCTAACTCTATTGCTTCATTTTGAAGATTTTGTTGACATCATATCATGGGTTCCTTTTCCTCTAGTAACTTAGCTCCTTCCTCTTTGCTATACACTTAAGCTGGAGAGTTTCTTCTTTTGTGGGTGATAACCCTTTGCTTATTTTTTCATGTCTACTCCCATCATGTTTGCCATTTCATAGTTTTTTTGCCTCTATATATCAACATTCCATGTACGAGATCTTGCCAGTGGGGATGTGGACAACCCCTGGAACATTAGTGTCACATTACGCACAACACAGGATGTATCACCTACCCTGACTTCATTCTCCTTCTAGTTGTCATTCTCCACTCTTCACTCTAGCATTTTGATAATGAGTTGTGTATTTTCCTTATTTCTTTCTCAGGTTTCACAACAACCTTATTCAAAACATTTATATATTTGTATTATGGAGACATTGCAACCTACCATGTTACGTTGCCTGACAGGGTATACTTTTCCAAAACCTGCATCAAATAAAAGAGTAAGGAAAGTGTTAAGCCCATCCCTCCCTGCTAAGTGCCCACTGTTGAGATGGGATTTTCTGCAAAATAACTTCCATGATTCCTATATATTTTACTTTCCAGGCCTTTCTGCACACGTGAAAAATAAACACAAGGTATTTACCTCCCCTTATGCTTGCTGTTTTTACTCACAGTAACTCATTGCATTGTTTGTAGATGTTTATGCCTGATGACATAGTCCTCCAAGTACCTCTCTGGTGCCCCCCCCCCCCATGTGAATTCCTCCCTGTTGTTGAGTTACTGTAATTGTATCTTGAAATTTCTATACTCGTCCACACAGGCAGGTTCAATTGCCTTAGAACACCCTTTGACAAAACAGATTATTCTCCTAAAATGTCAGAAAACTGTTATTCTCACTTTATCATATCAATTGTTATCAATTATCACTCCAATGATGGTTAACTTTAAATTTTCTAACCTTTCTATGACCAAAACTCTCTTTCACTCTGCTTTACTTTTATCTCTCTTCCCACTCTGTCTGTCAGCTTTTTCCACTCATCTTACACTATTTATATTGTTGTGTCAGCGAGGTCACTTGACTAGTATCACGCCACCCGTTTTCTAGAAATATCCTGTTTCTTCGAGAGAGCTCTAGCATTTGTTAGATTGGGTGTGGTCTGGTATATACAAGATGGTCACGGCGTGATGGACAATGTGTGGGTAATGAGTAACTGAATGTATGCAGACAGAATATTGTTGCCCTCGTGAGACGTTTGTTATAGAGCAACTGTTGAAATTAGGTGTATTGTCAAGTTGTATTCGAAAAGAATAAACCAGTTTTATTTAAGAAAGGACTTGTGTCGCTAAAGTTTCGTTGGAACGAATTTAAGAAAAATTAACTAGCGAACGGAGACGTAACAATATATATATATTACTTAATCATCTGCTTACTGTATCCTCGGGATCAATAAATTTCATGAAATGTTCTATAATCTCAACATCAGTGAGTTATAAACACAACATATGACTCTTACCAATTTACATAACTAAACTTGTCATAACATTTACTTTAAAATAATTGCTTCTAACTCTTTTGTTATGAACACAACTAAACAATTATAAAATATTCACTCACAAAATAAATAGGTTAATAATATCTATACTAAACAGCCTTTTACATCATGACAGAGGTTATAATTTCATTGCATAGGTCACTGGTTAGGCCACATTTGGAGTACTGTGTTCAGTCTTAGACACCTTAGTTTGGGAAAGACATTGAATTATTGGAAAGGGTTCAGAGAATGGTTACTAGAATGGTGCCTGGGATGGAGGGGTTGTCATATGAGGAGAGTTTAAAATCTCTCAAATTGTTTTCTTTTGAAAAAAGAGTTAGAGGGGATATGATTGAGGTGTTTAAGATTGTAAAGGGATTTAATAGTGTTGATGCATCATCTTTTTTCATACTTAACAGTAAGAATAGTAGGGCTAGTGGACACAAATATAAATTTTGGCAGGATAGGAGTCATCTTTAGCTGAGACAGTTTTATTTATATTTCTAATTGGGTGGTTGGCTTTTGGAATGGTTGCCTTCAGATATTGTGGAGGCAGTAAATTTAATTGAGTTTAAGAGAAAGCTTAATAAGTATGTAAATGATAAGGGCTGGCTTTAAGTTTTTTTAAATTTATATGTAATAGTTTCAGTTAAGCTTAGAGGATGGAACAGCTGAGATGGACCAATAAGTCTCATGTTGTCCCAAAACATTATGTTATGTCAAATATGATTGGAGTTAGCGTATCATATCACAGTAGAGTAAATATATAGGTTTAAAAGTTTTTTATAATTTCTGCAAATGTTCCTTTCATTTGTGAAACATGCAAGTATTTGTGTTAAATTATTTCTGTGTAAATTATAAAGGAACCTATATTACTAGTTTGAAACAGTTGCAAGTGTACAATTAGTTTACTTTAACACAGGAATATATATATAGTATGAAATAGTATAAAACAAAGAAGTCGCATGATTTCAGATTGCTTAAGGCTAAATGGTATTTGCTAAACAATTAATTCATGGCCCCATTAATTGATTATATTTTGTTAATCAATTAGTACAGTGTTCCTAAAATCATGGTATTGTTACGTCTCCGTTTGTTAACTAACTTTCCGTAACTTTGTTCCAACGAAACTTTAGCGACACAAGTCCTTACTTAATAAAACTGGTTTATTCTTTCCGAATATAACTTTACGATACACTTAATTTCAACAATCGAGCTAAAACAAACGCTATAACAATGAACGTGCTCAATAATACTCTCTGACTGCAGATCAATTACTCACTGTCTACACACACATTACATTCTCCCACGTTGTGAGCATCTTATATATATATACCAGACAAATATATATCTAGTAAATGCTAGGGCATTCACGAAGGAACAAGATACTTCTAGAAAATAGGTGGCGTCAAAATAGTCACGTGATCTCACTGACGCAACACTGCCCCCTCCTTAGTAATGTTCGTCCCGAACAATAGCCACATACAATAAATCAATAACAATTAACAATAACTTAATTAAATGTACAGAATTACAATCACAAAATTACAATTCAACAAAGTCTCTTAATTTTACGGGACGTATCTTCTTCCATACTGGTCTCCGTCTCGTTGGCTTCTGCTTCACGTGGGGTTCATCTGCTTCATCAGGAAATGTCCTACCATCGGTAACAGTCACATCAGTGGTAGTAACTTCATCAAGAGCTTCACCGTTTCCCTTCTCAAAACTGAGTAGAGTTTCTTCTTCGACGGTGGCTTCTTCAGGTGTCACCTCTTCAGCAGTGTCATTTGTTCCTTTGTTCACTTCGTCCCAACTGAAATGTCCTGGACCGTGATAATGCCAAAGCTTGTCGGCATGCACCACTTTTGGTTTACATTGCCGACCACATTTTACCCGGAAAGTCGCGTCTGAGAGACGATCCAATATGTCATATGGGCCTTCCCATGGAGAAGACAACTTAGGAGACTTCCCTTTGGTCCTCCTGGGATTATACAACCACACCTTGTCTCCTGGTTCAAAGCTGACTTCAGTAAATCTCTTATCATAAGTTAACTTCATCGAATCAGCAGACGTTTTCAATTTTGAATGCACTTGATGGCGGATATCATCCATCCTTTCCGATAACACTTTCAAAACTCTGACACATTCTCAGGCAACTCTTCATAAGGTAGGCATCCTTTATGCTTGGGTC
>NW_013672218.1:33185-47974 GCF_000517525.1 Limulus polyphemus
CTTAATATCATCTGCAAATTTAAGTAATTTATTGACTAATCCTTTATCTATGTCACTGATGTATATCAAAATAAGCAATGGTCCTAAGATTGAGCCCCGAGGTACCTCACTTGTGACAACATTAATCCAGTTTAACTGAACTCCATTTGTAACAACCCTCTGCTTTCTTCCATCCAGCCACTCTTCTATCCAACTTGTTAACTTATCCCCCACAGCTATAGAGATAATTTTTTACAAGCAGCCTTTTATGTGGCACTTTGTCAAATGCTTTCTGAAAATCCAGATACACCAAATCTACTCCCTTACCCTCATCTACATAAGTAACCTTTTCAAAGGATGTCAAAAGATTTGTAAGGCAAGCTTTTCCCTTAGTGAAACCATGTTGACTATCCAATAAAATTCTAAACTTTGTTAAATGACTTTGCAAAACAACTGATGTAAGACTAATGGGTCTATAATTACTGGGACAATTTTTATCAACTCCCTTGAAAAGAAGAGTTACATTAGCTAACATCCAATCCCCTGGTACCTGCCCACTATTCAAGGACTGACAAAAAACAGTAGTAAGTGGCTCACATATTCAATCTTTAACCTCCTTCAAACCCTTGGAGAAGTATTATCTGCCCCAGGAGCCTTAAACTTTTTAAACTTCCCAGTTGTTTTCTTAACCAGCTCAGAGTTAATGCAGTCATCTTGTTTGATCTCATTTCCATTTATCAACTGTTCAAGATGTGGAATACTGCTTAAATCTTCATTAGTAAAAATCAAAATTTAATAACCCAGCCATCTCAATCATCAGATACTAGCCTTCCTTTATCATCCCTATTCTAACATTCTGTTTACATTTAAATATTTAAAGAAATCCCTACTGTTAATTTTTACATTTTCAGCCAATAGAAGTGTCCTTGTTTATCAATCTAAAACAGAAAGACTGTTCACCAAGCAAGTTTGTAATAACCTAGCTGACCTAAAAATGTTTTAAGTGGATCTGGAAAGATCTCAGGACAAAACAATAGCCAATATATGAGTGTTAAGTCCATTAGTGAAATCAGTACATAGAGTGCTAGCCTGCTAGTGAAATCAATATGAAGAGTGTTAAGTCTGCTAGTAAAAATTTATATGTACTGTGCTAAGCCTTGTGCTAATTTATTTTTGTGACAGTTTAATAGTTGAAGAATGTATGGTTGGATTGCAGACTTTTTGGACTAAAATTACATTCAAAACATAGGTGTTATTATTCTTCAGTTATCAATTAGAGACTGCTGAATAAGTTTCTGTTGTTTTTGGCACGAGTACTTAAAAAAATGTACTCCTTTTGTAGCATTTTAAGTGCATGCACAAAAATCAGACATGACACATGAAAAACTTGATATGGCACTAAAGATTAATCCATTCCAGTAGTTAGAGGTCTGTACTATGACACTGAAATAACATTTTATTATCTGAGTTACAACATAAAAATATTTTTAGATAAGGCTTCCTAGTTGGCTGGGTCGTAACACTCACATCTACATTTTGTGTATGTACTAGTTCATGACAAATACTCAACAAGAAAAAATTAAATTTTTTTCTTCCACTGTATGGAAAAGGTGTACAATTTTCTTTAGAAACTGAAGTGTTATATATATATTTATTTATTAAAGTGCATTCCAGAAATCTTTAGGTCACTATAATTAATTAGTGAATTTGATTTTAGCAAGTTAAGCATGTAAGAGTAATAAGAGTAATGTGCATTTGCCACTGTTTTATTAACCTTATTTTCCTGCAAACAGAATTTTAATAGAGTATGCTTTGTACTTTCTAGTTTTTAAACTTACGAACAATGAAGATTTACTACTGAAATTAAGTCAGTAGATATGCACAATTTGTCAGGGAAAATCCCCAACTCCTAGAAATTAATGATACCAATCTGTATATTCCATATCCAATGTTTGGGATCAACAAATTGTTTATGTATTCCATTAGGAAAGCCAGTGCAACTCAACTTCAAACAATTTCTTTCTTCAAATTGAAAGTTAAGAAATTAGAAAAACAGATTAAAGATGAGGATAAGATGAAATGTTTGATTTGTATGGTAAGTGAACTAGTTATGTACCACATAATAATGAAATTTTGTAATTAGAGAGCTTTCATTTCTTTAATGATGTGATTATAAAAAATTAAAAATAAAAAATGTCAAAAAATATTGTCTTTGGTTGGCATGAGTGCTTGGAATAAAGGCAGTAAAAAATATATTTTATGACACTTCCTTATTTGACACAAGTCCTTGGAGTAAAGGCAATAAAAAGAAATTCACTCTACTTTCTGACCTTTCTTTTGTCAGTAGGAGTGCTTGGAGTAATAACAGTAAAAGAACTATATTTTACTTTCTGACATTTCCTTAGTCAATAAAGTGTTGGAGTAGAGGCAGGAACATCTTACATTTTCTTGGTTCATATGATTGGTTTGGAGTAAAGGTTGCAAAAACACATATGTTTTACTTTATGACATTTCCTTAGTCAATATAAGTGTTGGAGTAGAGACAGGAACATCTGACATTTTCTTGGTTGATATGATCGATTTGGAGTAAAGGTTGCAAAAACACATATATTTGACTTTTTGACATTTCCTTAGTCAATATAAGTGTTGGAGTAGAGACAGGAACATCTGACATTTTCTTGGTTGATATGATTGGTTTGGAGTAAAAGTTGCAAAAACACATATATTTTACTTTATGACATTTCCTTAGTCAATATAAGTGTTGGAGTAGAGGCAGGAACATCTGACATTTTCTTGGTTGATATGATCGATTTGGAGTAAAGGTTGCAAAAACACATATATTTACTTTTTGACATTTCCTTAGTTGACATGAGTGCTTGGAATAAAGACAGTGAAAAGAAATATACTTTACTTTTTGAAATCTCCTTGATTGACTTGAGTTCTTGAGTACAAAAAGATATGAAGTATGAAAACGTTTGTTTACCAATAAACTGCAGCTTCAAATTTGAATAACTATAGAATTAATTAGCAGAAAATTTAACTTAACTAACAGTATTTTTGACATTAGCTTGCAGGCTCTGAGAATAGACTATGTAAATTGTTAAACACAAGATTTATATAAATTTTCCAACCTAGTGGTCTTTTTATCCTAGCATAGAAAAATCAGAAGAATTTATCTTGCAAACAAAGTTCTTTGTCCTAATTCCTGTTGGCCAAAATTATAGCTTTTTGACGTTCTATTCCTTGACCAATCTTTCATTTCAATGGATTTTCTCAAACTGATATTTTATTCCACTGTTTTGTAATCCTCTCTTTTATCCTACTAAAATAATTACATGTAAACTATTGTTTCCATGATGAAGAAGATTTTTTAAAAACGTTGTTTTTTTATCATTGCTAAGAAAGGAAGTACAATTTTATGAATTATAATAGAAACTCTCTTAACAGATAGATCAAGATGAGTAACTCGCATGATGATTTCTTACAGGAATTTTACACGAAACCCATGGTGTCTATATGTTGCTGGCATGTTCATTGTGAAGAGTGTTGGTTGAGAACTTTGGTAAGTAAGTTCCTTAAATTAGACATCTTTAAGGTAAAGTCATGTCTGATTCTTGATCTTAGTTAGAGGAAACCAGAAAGAATATGATGTGTTAACTTCTACATCAATTAGCCAATTGATGAAACTTTTTAACAACATACGAGTTTTCAAGCTGATCAAAGTCATTACTGGTCATCTTTCGTGGCCACCACTTGATGGAACAAAAATACTGAATCACAAGTTTACCTAATGGGTTTATTTTGGTTAACCTGTGAAATACAGAGGGTTCATGTATTTTTTCTCAAGTTTTTATACATTCATGGAGCTTTCTTATATTTCTCCTCAAGTTTCCAATTCAGTGTAAAGTAATTTTTTCCAGAGGTTTCAAGTGTTGATGAATATCACCTCAAAGTATTATTGTCAGAGAGTGAAAAACAAAAGAGATGTTGGTGGTGAAGAGTTTTCCAGATAGTGTAAATGATCAGACTCTCAAATACATGTAAATGTAAAAAGACAGTGAATTTTTAATTTTGTATCAATAGCCTCATTACAGAAGAAAAATTCATAATATAATGAACAATAAAATAAAGTTCAATTGCATCTTTTGATAATTTCAAAGCACGCAATGTGTTTTAAAGATAGATTTACTTGCTTTAAGAAACTACTCGAATAGAGGGGATTACACTTAGATTGTAGCTTTTTGAATACTAGGTGTGGATTTAAGAAGATTATCTTTAGCTTAAGAGAAATCTCATCAGAAGATCTATGTGCATTAACAAACTCCTAAAATGGAGAAGATTAGGCTTAGAACTTAGCCATTTGAATACTAGTGTGAATAAAGGGAGATTATCCTTACTGTATAAGAATTCTCAGAGGGAAACTTAGGCTTAGAATGTGAGTACTAGGTGTGGGTTGAAGGAGATATTCGATTATTCTTACCCTGACAGAATTCCCAGTAGAAGATCTACTTACCTTTACAAACTGCTAGAATGGGGAGGATTAGGCTTAGATTGTAGCATTCTGATTACTAGGTGTGAATCAGTGGATATTACATTTACCATAACAGAGTTTTCAGCAGAGGTAAAATTACGCTTAGAACTTAGCCTTTTGAAGGAGATAGTCGACTATCCTTATCTTCAGAGAACTCCCATCAGAAGATCTACATGCTTTTACGAACTCATAGAATGAAGATGGCTAGGCTTAAGACTTAGCTTTCTGAGTACTAGCCTTAGTCCTAAGAAAACAGTATATTCTAACAAGGAGAAGAGTGCAGTTTTACTTCCAGACCAATACTGAAAACATTTTACTCACCCTAAGAGAACTCCAGTGTGCTGATGAGTAAAATTAATAGTTTATATGAAACATATTTTTATTGATACATTCCGTTCTTCAACCAATCACATGATTTTATATAAACAGACCCCACTGGTGAGCAAGAAACACTTGACACGTTACTTACATTAATCAGATGAAAAAAATAACTACCTAAACATATACTGTGAAAGCTAGTTCTATTCATCTATCTTATTTCTACATTAGTAAATATATTCAGATTCAAAAGTTTTTATTTAGTATTGTTACGTCTCTGGTCGTTTGTTAATTTCCGTACAAATTCTTCCAGAGGAACTTCAGCGATGCAAGTCCTTTCTTAAATAAAACTAGTTTATTCTTTCTCAATACAACTTTGCAATACACAGAATTTCCACAGCCACTTTAACTTCAACATGAGTTATAATTCACAACGATTCACGCACTTTACTTAAGGTCACTACCGCTCACTTGACTCAGTTATCTGTCTATCTGCAATCTTATCTCTGCTTTATTTGCCGGGCTTACATACAAAAATAGAGGGCGTCTGGCAAACACTAGAGTTGCCAGGAACAGTCGTGATCCTTCTAGAAACTCATGACGTGTTACCAGCGTCACGTGACTTCCGCTGTCGTAACACTGCCCCTTCCTTAGTATTATTCGTCCCGAACAATAGTCACTTACCTTAACCCAATACATAATTAACAATAACTTGATTAAATGTACAGAATTTACAAACACAAAATTAAAATACAACAAATGCTCCTAATTTTACAGGACGTATCTTCTTCCGTACTGGCCTCCGTCTCGTTGGCTTCTGCTTCACGTGGGGTTCATCTGCTCCATCAGGAAAATGTCCTGTTATCGGTCAATAGATAATTAACAATAACTTAATTCAATGTACAGAATTTACAAACACAAAATTAAAGTACAACAATTTCTCCTAATTTTAATCTCTCTTCTTGTTTCTTTTCTCGTTCTTTTTGTTTCTTTTCTCTTTCATCTTGTTTCTTTTCTTTTTCCTCCAACAACTGCTGTGATCTCTCTTCTTGTTTCTTTTCTTTTTCCTCCAACAACTGCTGTGATCTCTCTTCTTGTTTCTTTTCTTTTTCCTCCAACAACTGCTGTAATCTCTCTTCTTGTTTCTTTTCTCGTTCTTTTTGTTTCTTTTGCTGTTCTTGTATTGCTGCCTTCAAATCTGCTGAGCTGTAGTTTGATTTGCCACTTCTCGTTTCCATCTTCTTTTTCAGTCCCACTCTCTGACACCAATTTGTTACGTCTCCGCTTTATTTGCTGGGCTTATATACAAATAGAGGACGTCTGGCAAACACTAGAGTTGCCAGGAACAGTCATGGTCCTTCTAGAAACTCATGACGTGTTATTAGCGTCACGTGACTTCCGCTGTCGTAACAGTATGTGTTTCTGTAGAAAACGTGTGTGAACTCTGTTACATGGTGAACTAAGAAATATAGCTGAGTTTGATTTCTTGTAAGAAGTTTTGATGTATAATCACAATACCTTTCCCACTGATAGTTTTTACTTAAACTTTCCCTAAAGAATGTTTAACATTATTTTGTATGATCACTTTTGTGTGGATTTTCAAACTTTGATCAAATAACTTTAGTACTGTTACGTCTCCGTTTGTTAATTGATTTTCCGTAACTTCGTACCGACGAAACTTAAGCGACACAAGTCTTTCTTTAATAAAACTGGTTTATTCTTTCCGAATATAACTTTACCGATACACTCAACTTCAACAATCGCGTTAAAACAAACGCTAATCGACGAACGTCTCTCGTGCTCTCTAACTGCAGTTCAATTACTCACTGTCTATACACACATTACCTTTCTTACCGCGTCACGTTTTCCCCTCTTATATATACAGTGACGCAACGTTTCTAGAATTATCATGTACTTTGGCGAATGCTCTAGTATTTACTAGTAGGGTAGGCTGGTAGTCATGTGACTGCCCTTTTCTTTTTCCTCAAACAACTGCTGTAATTTCTCTTCTTGTTTATTTTGTTGTCACGTGATCTCACTGACGCAACAGTATATACAAGAAGAAGAAAGAATGAGGGTTTGTAGGATTCTTTAGAAGATTTATACCACATTTTGCTTTATTAGTAAAACCTCTAACTGAGTTAACTAAGAAAGAAACAAAATTTCAGTGGACAGATAAAAGACTATAAAATGTGTTGGCAAACACTTGCCTTCCCTCTAAATTACAGTTAAAAAAAAATGTTGGCAGTGGTAGCTGTCAGTCAGTTGCCTTCCTTTTCCTTCTAGTTAGCTGCTCAAAATTAGTGGCAGTGGTAGATAGCTGTAGTAGCTTTGCCAAAGCAAAGACAGGGCAGGAAAGTTTTGTGGCAATGGGAATCAGACCTACGAAGCATTAGCCCCTCCCCCGGCTAAAATTGGACATAGCACACACAAATCACAGATAGTCCAGTATGTAATTTATGCTTAAAAACAAACAAAAAAAGACTGATACATAATGCTATAGTGTAATGTAATTAGGTTGAGGATTAGTTTAAAACTGTAAAGAAAAGATACAACTTAGAAAGAAGACTTAACTTAAGCAATACCATAACATATATACTATGAAAATAGACTTGTAAGATTGTGAAGACAACCAAGTCTCTATGCTTTAGGTAATTTGCTTAGTGTGAGAATCATGTAAAATGTATGAATTGATAGACACTAATACAAAGGATTAATTGCATTTTATGAGACTATGTTTTAAAAATCTAGAGACAGAGTGTAAGGTTTAATAAAGATTGTGTCCTAAGTGATACTGTAATTTACATACATTCCTCAAAACAGTTAATGAAAAATAAAATTTTTCTTTATTCTAGTTAAAAGACAGCACAACTACTGTTATTAAACATGTCAGTGGCACTCCAGGTTCATTTTTATGTAAAGTGTCAATTTCACTGTGGTCTCTCTCATCAGTTGCATCTAGTGGTCTATAACAAATTCATCCTTATAGAAACAGAAACCCAATGAGTCAACTCCTTGCTATTATCTTTGATATCTTCAACAGGATGTAACTCAAATTTTACATATAAATTCAATTCTTCTCCTATCTTTAGTACTTTATTCCTATTAAATAGTCTAGAACCCTGTATTTCAAAGAATTTCTGTCATCAAAATTGTCTAGATTTACCAAGTTTCAATTATTTCCAACTACAACTCTAAAATAATCTTTATTAGTTCTTACACTTCTATCACTACAATTGTAACAATTTAGCGTACCCTTAAAACTTCTGTAATATGTTCCTATACCAAACTTTTCTCTATGTCATATTTTTTGCATTAAGCTTATCATGGCCCTCACCACTGTCTAGTTCAAGTTTAAAGCTGACCTTACAGTTGAGTTAATAGCCCTTAAAAACAAGCTAGTCCCTAGCATATTTAAATGTAAACCATTCATTCCTGGAAGTTTCCTTTAACTTTTGAACTGATCCCACAAGTCCATTACATATTATTATTATTATTCATTACATATTAACCTATGCCTAGCATTCAATTCTAGTGACCTACCTATAATTCAGAAATGACACTACCTCCTCTCCCCCCCATAGCTATCTTGACCTTCAATCCCATTGTGCCCTCTATACTAGTGTACTAGCTCTCTCTACCTTTGTGGCACAATACCCACTTTACATGTGTTTTAAGTTTTCCATGTGACTGCACAGTTTTTGATTGAGCTAGATCACTAATTGATATCAGTTTCAAGTTCAAGTTTCTACCCATTTGTTTTTGAGATGCTTCTGTTTCCTGAATTCTGCTTTGTTCATATGAATTCAGGTTTCTTATGGCAGTTGATAATTTTCCTGCCATAAGTAGACAGCAGTTATAACACTAGGCCTCAGTCTAAGGTTTCATAATGTCTGCTGAGGAAGCACAAACTTTTCACAGGGAGTTCGTGTCTTATGTTTGGCCGGCAAATTTTTCCTTTCAAGATAGATATTCTTTTTCACAGGAGATCTGTGGTAAGTTTTTCATTGTGTTTCTCACTCCCTGTATATATATATACCCATGTTCAATGAGTTTATGTGAGCTTGTGTGTATGGATCTAATTTTCACACTCGATACTTTATGTCATTCATATCTTCTCTGGTCAGTGTTGTGTAAGTTTGGATTTTATACTACTTTTACCATCTAGTTTACAACTTGCATTTAGAGTTTGTTTCTTGCAATAATTTGGTTGAATATTTTACATTTTTTCACTGTTAATGTTATTTAGTTATAAGTTCTTTTTTTTGTATCTTTACTATTAGTCACATCTAATTGGGGATAAGTTTTGAGTCAACCTTTGTTTTTGTTAACTGAGTGCCTTTTTCTTATGTTCTTTAGGGTAAGTTTTCCTTTTTTGTCCTTTGTTTTGTAGTTTATTTGAGTCAACTCTTATACATTTTATGTTTAAGGGCCGTTTATCTTATCAGTCCCTTTAGTGGTTGTGTACTTTAGGTTACTTATTGTTTTATGTTTTAGGTGTGTTATTTTTAAGCTCTTTGTTGATTATGTGATGCTAAGTGTTTGTTAATTCATTAGTTGAGTGTACTTTCTTCAACTTCTTTAGTTTGTGTCTTTTTCATTACACTTCACAACAGTTCCATTCTCTTTTACAGGTTCTCTATGAGGGTTTTCACTTCTATTTTGCTCCCCCTCTAGTCACTTCCCAGATCTCTTCCTCTGGATTGCACCTTGTCCAGTCATCTTGCTCAGTCTGTTTGTGTCCTATTACACAACAGAGCTATTTAAGGTGTGGAGCCCAATCAACCAGCAGTTTACTCCTATCTTTCTTTGTCTCTTTATACAAGGGAGTTTAAACTCACTTTCTTGATTTGTCCTGCAGTCTTCTCTGCAATAACCTTGCTTCACCATGGAGTCCTATCTCTCACTTTGATGGGTTTTTATGCCCCAGTGTCACATTCTTTTCTACGGTTTCTCTAGGTGAGTTTTGCCTTCCTGTTCTGGGTGCTTACAGACTGTATTTCTTCAGCTCTGTATGCGTTTGTGGAGTGGTATGCTCTTTTGCATGTCATCTTCACTCATTTGGTCTTCAGACTTATAATTCATGGATGACAGGCTTCTGCTCACCTCTTTCTGTGCCCAGTCAGTCACACCCACTTCCTTCTTTGAGAAGCATCTCAGGTGGGTTTATTTTCTGGTTGCAGAAGCCCTTCACTTCCCCCTCACAGTATCTTTTTCATTTGGGGGTTCTCTTCAATTCCTTTTTTGGTCAAACCCAACCTTCTCCATTTTGACTCCAGGGTATCGAGTGGACAGTCACTTTTGCCATCCCTTCTCCTTCTCTCTATGTCCATACTCATTCCCTTTTGTTGGACACACATGCATTTCCTTCATTGGATACTTCTTGACCAATGGAACTTCCCTCACATTCCCTTGGACCATCCCATTTTACTTGATTCTCTGGAGTTTTTGGGTCGGTGGTTAGTCGAGGAGGCTACTCTCCATATCCACATCCTGGTACCATGGTAGTTCATTGGGCTCTGTATCATTTTCTCCTTTTCCTGCAGGGGAGAATGGTTTTTGGTTCTTTCTGCATTCCACTATCATCAGCTTTATCACCTAGAAAGGGAGAACCACATTATACCGATCTTTGTCTGGTCAGACTCTGAATTTCTTGTACTGGGCCTATGACCTTGATGTGACTATTCTGATGGGTCATGTTCTCCCAACTTCTGATTCTTGTGTCCAATCTCTTATTGTGTCCCCACCAGGTTTTCCTAAGAGTGGTCTCTTCATCCTCATGTTTTTCTGTGGGTGTGTTCTCAACAAAGAACACTGCATATTTGTATGTGTTTCCCATTCACTGATAGGCCACAATTTCTTCCTTTTAGTCTTCAGTTCCTCACCTTTCAGCTGTGGAGATAGATGCTTTCAGTCAGGATTGGAGAGGTCTTCACCTTTATGCCTACCCTCTGTTTTGATTCATCTTTGGGGTCTTTTCCCTTATCCAGACCAAACCTTGTTGTGCTCTGCTGTTCTTTTGTATTGGCTGCTCAGATGTTGTTCCCTCTACTCTGGTCCTTACTGGAGCAACACACCTTGTTCTTTTCTCTGTCCTGTCTGTTCCTCTGTCATCCACGATCTGACGTTTTTTCATCCAGACATCTCTACATTCCTTCTTTCAGAGTGACTTTTTTCTGGTCATGTGCCTTGGCTCAGGGGCTCACTCCTTTATGCCTAACCTTTGTTCAGACGTGTCCTCTTCTGGGTGTTTTCACATATTTAGATACCTCTTTCTGGTGTTCTGTTGGTTGCTCCAGATTGGCGCTGGCTTCAACATAGTTCCTTCTACTCTGGCCCTTCATGGTGCAACAGACCATGCTCCTTTCTCTGTCCTGTCCAGTGTGATTGGTTGTTTTTTCCTTCCGACATCACCATACTCTATCTTTCTGTGTGTCTTTTGTCTGGTCTTGGCCTCAGCTCAGGGACTCAATCCTCATGTTGCATCTTTCATTGCCTACACCTTTTGCCCTTCCTCTGTCTTTTTCTTAGGGCTTTTGCCCCTCCTGTACTTCTGTTCCTCACCTATTCTAGCTCTTCATCTGGTTGTTTGTTCAGGGTTTGTCTGTTTCAACTGTTGCTATTTATAGAGCTGCTCTATCAAACTCCCTATTTTCTCCCTATTCCAGAAAGTTTATCTTTCCAGGTTGTTCCATTTCTTTCATCTGGTCCATCCGACATGTTTCTTTTGTTCTGCTTCCATGTTTATTTTTGTTTTTGTCCTTGGACTGCACTTGGCATAATATGTCGTATCCCAAGGTACTTCCCCTGGATATTTTCTGCTCGGACAGACTGCACTTGGCCTATTCATATATGGTCCTTTAGCCCTAGCCATGTATTCTATTTGTTTCCACCCTATGTGTCGTACCTTCTTTACTGGGTGAAGAGCATTCCTGTTCCAGATGTAGTGCTATACTCTGCAGGTGTGCCTCATATTTTATTTGTGGCACACCTGTTTTTTCATAGCAGTCACTCTATGCTTAATTTTTTGTGTTTGTGCCTTTACCAACCCCTCCACCGTTCCAGTGTGGGATTCTAGCTATGGGGGGGAGTGGAGGTAGTACTGTTTGGAAGTTAACATTTTCTAACACTGAAAATGTTAAACTTCATCCCCATGATTAAGTCTTGGAAGTATTCCTGACACAAATTAGGGCCCTTTTCTTTAAATGCCTTTACAACCACCTGTATTTGTCAGTAAGCATTTATAATATACCCTGCCTTACATTATTTGCACCTATGTGCACAATAAACACCATCACTGCTAGCACCCTTTACCATATCACACGTTCTGTCAGTTTTATCCTCCACCTCTGCCCCTGGATAGCATAATCTACTTATTTTCTCCCTATTTACCACACAGACCATCCTACCCATTTACTATACCAAAGAATCACCTATAATTATAACTTAAAAATTTTCATTCCCATTTCTCCGTTTCTTTTTTCTTCTTTCTCTTCTATAATTCCTTATCTGCACAAGCTAAAGACTGAAATCTGTTATTTAACCCTATAAGACCTGGCTATGCATGTTGCGCATATTAGAACTTGCTCATTACAATTAAGTCCACTACTACTAGCCCTAATAGAACTGTTTCTAACTTCCTTGAAGTCATTATTAGCTGCTGTATTCCTTACATGTAAAAGTTTTAAGTTCCTCTTGAAATCATGATGCCATTTCACACAATTTACTCAGACATGCAAATTATACAAACAAATTGCACATATTCACTACTAGTTTCTTTAAAAGTGCATGCCAGTCCCAAGTTCACAAATAAAACCCACTTCTTACTAGAACAAGGCAATTATTGATATTTGCTAATCAATAGACTCATTGATTAGTACAGTATTCCTCAAACCATGGTACATACAAGAAACAAATGTTGGTAGCATGTGTTGTCAGCAAATAGCCTTCCCTCTATTCAGTAGTTCAAGAATGAAAAAAATATTAAAAGTTGGTAATGGGTACTGCCAGACAGATGCTTTCACTCTAATCAGCAGCTCAAGAAGGAAAAAAAAAAAAAATTGGTTACAGATGCTGCCAGACAGTTGCATTTCTTCTTCTCAGCAGTTCAAGAAGGAAAAAAAAAGCAAAAAAAAAGTTGTCAATTGATGCTTGCCTCTATTTAGCAGTTCAAAATTAATGACTGTGACAGATAGCTTTAGTAGCTTTGCCATATCAAAGACAGGGCTGCCAAGTTTGGTGGGAAGATGAATCAGTCCTTTGAATCATCAAAGTTGAACAAACAAACAAAAAAAACAACAACTTGTAAGGCTAAAATTTGGCAAAGTACAAGTAGTCCAATATGTAGCTTTGTGCTTTAACAACAAGCATAATAGCAATATTTTGATTAATGAAAGTACTTAAAGATAATAAATTAAAAATAGCTAAACGGGATAGAATAAAAATACAATAAAAAATTTTTATTGTTATTTTTCTCTTCCATTTTAGCTGTCTTTAATTTTGATCACTTGGATAGTTATATTACAATAATAATAATATTAATTGGAAATCCTAATTTCAATTAGTTGATTATTTTCATGACAGTGAATTTATTTATAATTATGATTAATTGATTGTTGGAATAATTTGAAACACTAATTTAAGTTAATTTAATCATGAATTCAGTTAATCAACTAGTTTATGTGATACTAATCAATGTAATTGCTGTTATTAGGTAATTGACTAAATTGTCCAGCTCAACTTAAGGCTTGGTTCTTTGTTTAAAATAAAAAAAAAATTTTAATGGATATGCTATGGTTTTTTGAGTTACAATGTTTGTAAGCATGGGGATTTTTTAATTATTGTCACCAAATGAAATAAAATCATCATCAAATCAGATAGGTTTTGTTAAGTTTACTGTTTAGTGAGTTTGGTAGGCAGCTGCAAAATATCCTGATGAGTTAAATCTTTATTGAATATTATTTTTATGTTTATATTCTGTTCAAGCAGCATACATAAATAAATTAGCTATCTGAATACTTAATTATTTCTAATTGCAATCGTGATGTGTTTAAAAACATTATCATCATCATTGGTGATAGTAAAATATGTTTTCTTTATTAAATTATTGATTTATTATATTCATATCAGATCAGTGGGGGATTACTGCATATTTTAAAAACAAACAAAATCATAACTGTGTGATAATCTATAGGTGACATTAGCAATTCATTTTCTATATAAGAAATGTCCAGATTATCTTTAAAAAAATTTGTGACAAAATAGTTTTCTGCAAAATGCGACAATGGTGATAACCAGTGCAGGTAGTTTGCCTCATCAAGAATGAATATATTGTTGCGTCAGTAGTCTCTCTTTTTTACTTTGCTGTTCGAGCTGCCATTGTTGTAGGTTTTCTTGTAACTGCTGTTGTCTTTCTTCTTGTTTCTTTTCTTTTTCCTCCAACAACTGCTGTAATTTCTCTTCTTGTTTATTTTGTTGTTCAAGCTGCCACTGTTGCAGATTTTCTTGCAACTGCTGTTGTCTCTCTTCTTGTTTTGCAGTGGTTGGAGGAGAAAGAAAATAAACAAGAAGAGAGATTACAGCAGTTGTTGGAGGAAAAAGAAAAGAAACAAGAAGAAAGACAACAGCAGTTACAAGAAAACCTACAACAATGGCAGCTCGAACAGCAAAGTAAACAAGAGAGACTACAGCAGTGGTTGGAGGAGAAAGAAAATAAACAAGAAGAGAGATTACATCAGTTGTTGGAGGAAAAATAAAAAAGAAGAGAGATTACAGCAGTTGTTGGAGGAAAAAGAAAATAAACAAGAAAAAAGACAACAGCAGTTACAAGAAAACCTACAGCAATGGCAGCTCGAACAGCAAAGTAAACAAGAGAGACTACAGCAGTGGTTGGAGGAGAAAGAAAATAAACAAGAAGAGAGAGATTACAGCAGTTGTTGGAGGAAAAAGAAAATAAACAAGA
>NW_013672219.1:0-2934 GCF_000517525.1 Limulus polyphemus
TAGTCTACATTTCAGTAACTGTGCTAGTCTACATTTAAGCCACTGTACTAGTCTACATTTCAGTAACTGTGCTAGTCAAATCTAAAGCTATTTTGTAAACACGACACCAGGTTTCCCCGCTTTGTTTGCGTCGGATAGATATCTCCCTGTGTGAATGGAGCTTCTACGTTTTTTTTTGTTTTTTTATCTTTTATTTTCTTCAATGTTTAGGGAACTTGTTAATCAAGTTAAAAGCTTTCCAGGCAGTTTCCGCCTACACTAGAGATTTTCATACAACAATAAACGGATACCTTCTTTTTTAAGAGTAATCTAGAATCCGTGCAAGTTGGACGGAAAGTGCGCAGAAGTGACCGGATACGTATAGCTCCAGATACAGACGCTGAGCCACGAGGATTGGAGTTGGCAATATAAACAACAACTTTATAGTCGGGCACATATTTTCCAGTTAGCTAACCAATCTCTTGAGTTGAACGTGCACAGGAAACAAGAAAGGGTAGATTTCTAGAAAAAAAAATAAAAGCGTCACTTCTGAGAAGCAATTCACATAACACTTCCCGCGGGAAAATGCGAGATATGCTCTGTTTTATTCCAAAAATATACTCTGTTTTATTCCAACTTACCACCTCTCTCTCTCTCTCTTAGTCTATCTATCTTATACTGGTAAACTGTTTCCCAAGCCATCCGAACGTATAGTTATTATTTTGAATAATAAAGATGTCTAAATTACCATTGCTATTTGCCTTTTAAAAGGTAATTCAGAAAATCCTAGTGGCTGAAAACAAAACTAATATTTGGTACACGATAATTATGTAAATCTGGGACTACAGCGTTTTAACTTGTACGTGAGACAGAATGGTAAATACTACAGTTGATGAAAGTTATTTCACCAGCATCGAATCCATCTATTAAATAAAGTACCAAGTGTTATATTAAGTATCACGTGTTATGTTAAATACCATTTATTATATAAAGTACCAAGTGTTATATTAAGTACCATCTATTAAATGAAGTACAAAGGGTCATATTAAGTACAACGAGTTATGTTAAATACCATCTATTGTATAAAGTACCAAGTGTTATATTAAGTACCAAGTGTTATGTTAAGTATCATTTATTATATAAAGTACTAAGTGTTATATTAAGTATAACGAGTTAAGTACCATCTATTAAATAATGTACCAAGTGTTATGTTAAGTACCATCTATTAACTAAAGTACCAAGTGTTATATTAAGTATCACAATATGTGATACTTAACATAACACTTGGTACTTTATTTAATAGATGGTACTTAACATAACACTTGGTACTTTATTTAATAGATGGTACTTAACATAAAACTTGGTACTTTATCTAATAGATGATACTTAACATAACACTTGGTACTTTATTTAATAGATGGTACTTAACATAACATGTGATACTTAATATAACACTTGGTACTTTATTTAATAGATGGTACTTAACATAACAATGTTAAGTACCATCTATTAAATAAAGTACCAAGTGTTATGTTAAGTATCATCTATTAGATAAAGTACCAAGTTTTATGTTAAGTACCATCTATTAAATAAAGTACCAAGTGTTATGTTAAGTATCATCTATTAAATAAAGTACCAAGTGTTATGTTAAGTACAATCTATTGAATAAAGTACCAAGAGTACAAGTCAAAGTACCACAAGATGATCAAATACATCATCTATACATCATTATATTAACATAAGACACCTGTTATTTTTTACTAAACACTGTTGTTGCCTGGGCCGTGCGCGGTTCTGTGTTTAACGTGCCTGAGTGTAGATCTTTGAGCCCAATTCTTGTCGTTTTGGACCGCGGATGCGTTATAAGGGTGACGGTCAAATCCCACTCTTCAGTCAAAAAAGAATAGTCGAAGGGTTGACAGTGGGTACCGTTTACTAGCTACCTTCCTTCTGATCTATCAATTCAAAATTAGTGGCAGTTAGCAAAAATAGCCATTGAGTAGCTTTGCGCGTGTATTGTTTGTTTGCTTGAAATTAAGCACAAAGCTACACAATGGGCTATATGTGCTCTGCCCACCAGATTAAACAGTGAAACCTTTAGAGCCAGGTTTGGTCTAATTGTTAGGAAGCACCAAGGTACGAACCATGATAAGTCGCTGAACGTACTTTTCACGTTCTGCTGTTGAAACAGATTCGTAGCCGGCATTTTGGTCTTTTAATAGACCAGGGAGGGTCAGGTACAAGAACACCTCTTTCTCCTTCCCGAACTATAATTTTGATGTTTGTGTAGATACGACATGAGGGTAAACCACACTTGTTCCGATCCCTTTCAGGGCAATGTCCACGTAGGTATCTGCATTAACATTCTTGTGTTGTGCATTGCATCTCTTAATTCGGTGTTGTAAAGTCTTACACTTAACGAACAGTTCCATATATGCGGACAACACATTTCACACGTTTGAAACTAATATAATACATTTTACATAAAGTACCCTTTAAATGTATTTGTCTTAGTCCATACTAGTGTAAGTTTTAAGGTCTAGTAGTAGGTGGCCTTATTAAATCCTTATTTCTGAAATAAATGTTTACAGGTGAGAGGTACTTATGTCTGCTTCCATCATGCATGTGGTAGAGGTCAAGTTCACAGAGTAGGTCATTCTTTTGCCAATTTTTCTCAAAGTAATTTATAGTAGTATGCAAGAGTCTATCGGCTGTAGTTTGTATGTTTGCATATCTGTGCATGAATTTTGAAGAGGTGCTACGGGGGGGCTTTATATGCCGTGGTAATAAGTGAGTTTTGTACAGATTGTAGTTTATCTGTGTGTTTGGGGGTAGGTCATTCTTTTGCCAATTTTTCTCAAAATAATTTATAGTAGTATGCAAGAGTCTATCGGCTGTAGTTTGTATGTTTGCATATCTGTGCATGAATTTTGAAGAGGTGCTACGGGGGGGCTT
>NW_013672219.1:3645-7153 GCF_000517525.1 Limulus polyphemus
AAGGCAGCTAGTCATCACCACCCACGCCAACTCTTGGGCTACTCTTTTACCAACGAATAGTGGGATTGACTGTCACTTATAATGCCCCTACGGCTGAAAGGACGAGCATGTTTAGTGAGACGAGGATTCGAACCCGAAACCAGCAAATTTGCGAGTCATGCGCCATAACCACCTGGCCATGCCGGGGCCTTTTAATTGTGACAGTCCTGTTATTCGACTAACAGTTTCCCATTTCTTGGGCGCGAGGCCCGGCATGGCCAGGTGGTTAGGACACTCGAATCGCAATCTGAGGGTCGCGGGTTCGAATCTCCGTCCCACCAAACATGCTCGCCCTTTCAGCCGTGAGGGCGTTATAATGTGACGGTCAATCCCACTATTCGTTGGTAAAAGAGTAGCCCAAGACGGATAGCGCAGATAGCCCTCGTGTAGCTTTGCGCGAAATCCATAACAAACAAACAAACAAACTTCTTGGGCGCGAAAACTGTTTAAATCTATTAAAAGGATCGTTAACTTTGTATGTTGTTGTTTTTGTTAAAATTTATCTATACTTTCTTTTTTTTTCAGTTTTTATCAGTTTTTTGTCACACAATATTGTTAACTACTGTTTTATTTCTCCGAAAGCTACAAATAGGCTCCACCCTTTTAATTGCTCGACTTATGAATATTTTAACAAGAATGATCTTGCGCATGCGCGTCGATAAAAAAAAAAGATTGATAAAAAATGCAATTGAACCTGGAAATCTTTACACGTTTTGAATTAATTCCGCTTTTAATTAATTTAGTTTCTGGCTGTTGTTAATTAACTTAGTTTTCACCCATGCTTAATTACTTTAGTTTTTGACTATTTTTATCAAGTCTGTATCGGTAAATAATCTTTCGCCCTTTTTTTTTTTCTTGAAGAAAATGTTTAATTAAATTTCGCCCTTCTGTAAATTGTGTTTCTTTGTGCGTAAGTATGAAAAGTATGCCCAAATTCCAGTTTTTTGAGAAAATATTTGAAAAATACTTAATTACTGAAACGTTTTAAGTTATTTCTAAAGATGATTCTGAGAATATATTATAGATTTTGAACTAATAGATGATAGTCATTAGAGACCTTTATTTTCAAAGTCTGATATTAGAGACCTTTATTTTCAAAGTCTGATATTAGAGACCTTTATTTTCAAAGTCTGATATTAGAGACCTTTATTTTCAAAGTCTGATATTAGAGACCTTTATTTTCAAAGTCTGATATTGGAGACCTTTATTTTCAAAGTCTGGGTAGGTTTTTAACAAGTAACACTGCAGGCGTGACTGGACTTGGATACCTGTGGTAGACACCTTGGCAGCTGGGAAATGCTTGGTAGGTTTTTAGAAGTAACACTGAAAAGGGGCTTTAATTTATGGTGTTTGGATACATGTGGTAGCACACCTTGGCAGCTGGGAAATGCTTTGGTAGGTTTTTAGAAGTAACACTGCAGGCGTGACTGGACTTGGACACCTGTGGTAGCACACCTTGGCAGCTGGGAAATGCTTTGGTAGGTTTTTACAAGTAACACTGCAGGCGTGACTGGACTTGGATACCTGTGGTAGGCACCTTGGCAGCTGGGAAATGCTTTACACTCTCATCCCCCTCATTACCTTTGAAGAAGAAAGAAATATCTTCCAAAACTCTTGATTTATCGGGTTTTTAATTGTGACTTGGCAGTTTTTTTTTATACATTATGTATTTTCCAATTATCACGATTATATACGACTTCTTTAGATCGTTCTAGTACAGTAAGAATCACGTTTTTACTCAAAGTTTGAATAAAACTAGTCTAATCTGATGGTCCAGAACAACAAGTTTATTGATTTCCCATTAACCTGTGTGTTCGGACATCAAGAGTGCTACTTGCTCGTTAAGTAATATCATTGCAAAAACAAACAAATAAAAATGTAGACCAAAAATTACGTTTCCGAACTGTCATTGACAGGTTTTTGGATTCTCGGCCGATCAAAGAAAAGATTAGTCTATTGTTATAATGCTTGCTTCTGCATTGAACAGAATAAAGACAAATGGAGGACGAAAAATAAAAAGTATTCTTTTATTTCAGAGCTTGCGTTTCTTTTAGGTTATTTGTGGGAGGGAGAGAAGGGATTTTTTTAAAAAAAAATTAAATCTCCCCTTAAAATGAATTGAAACATTATATGTAGAATGGCTCATATTTTGGAAATATCAAAAAATATTTTTGTTCATTTCAAAATGCATAGCTCGTTTTCTTTATCATTGCGTCATCGAGTTTTTTTTATCATTGCGTCATCGAGTCGTGAGCCACAAATCTAGGAATTCACAGTCCAGACACGCTAGAGAGTAAGCCACACCTAGCCCTATTGAAAAAAAATTACTCGAAAAGTGAGAATAAATTGGATTTAAGTGCTATTTTCTAGCTGAAAAAAAAACTTACTTAGTCTAGGCTTAGAAATGAACTACGGAAAGGGGGTTATTGTGGTTATTTTAAATGAGAATGGGATTTAGGCGATTCGTGGCATACCGAAAACATTAGAACATTTCCTGAGCGCGTTCGCAGAGTAATCGAGAAATGTGTTTTTTTTTTCTAGTAATTTCTATCACTGACGTTACATATGACGGCCATTCCTCGTGTACATTTTGCATTAGTGCATAGCGTGAGTGGACGCCAGCATCGTCGGGCGTAATCTGTGAGATAAACATTAACTGATAGGATCAGATTGTTTGAGTTAAAATCAGATTGTTTGAGTTAGTGAGGTTTTTACATATGGTAGAGTACAGTCTACGCCCTTCATAGCACTGAAGCTTATCAGAAAACAAAAGCACACGTAACCCAACCCTTTCATGCATATTTGATTACACGGTTGGGTATCGACCAAAGAAAATATGTTTAACTCACGACCTGAAACCACATTTACGTTTTTATTGATGTATTATAAGTCGTTCAAAATCAAAAGGGTAAGCCTTCTCTTGTCACACTAAAAATAAATTTTCATACCTAAATATAATGTCTCGCGAAACTTTTACGAGATTTGAATAATTTAACAAAATGCTAAAAAAGACAATCTGTCGACCAGATATGTTCGCCAGACATTGAACTTATAAATAACTCTTGCCAATAATCATTTATCATTAAATAGTGATGGATGCTACGGACCAGTTTTTTTGGTTTCACTGATTGGGCGCAAGCTAGAACTTTTAAGGACTATAACACGTGAGTTACTGATTTGGTGCGTATAACCTTCACTTAACCTTACAACCGGATATGATGAGGGTTAAAGTCAGAACCTCTACCAGGGTTAGTGAAAATGCATCGTCTGTATCCTTGATAGATATTTGGATAGCATTGGTCAGTTTAATTCGTATATATGTCATAAGGTGACGCTTATACCCATACAAGGCTTGGTGTAAAACGTGGGTTAAACATGAGCTAAGACCTTTAATTTAGGGATAAGACCTTGATTGAGAGTTGGAGTAATACGTTATTTAGAACCTTGATTAAAAGTTGGAGTAATACGT
>NW_013672219.1:8153-11443 GCF_000517525.1 Limulus polyphemus
ATATGAGTGAATATCTTGACATGGAGTTGAAGTAAGGCGTTATTCAGAACTTTTATTATAGGTTTAAGTACGACCGGGACTAACACATCAATGAAGGCCTGACGTAAGATGTTGTTTAGGCCTTAATTAAGGGTTGACACATAAACGTAAGCAGAACCTTAAACAAGGGTTGACGAAACACGTGCCTTGATCGAGTGAGACGTAAATCAGGAGTTTAATCAAGAGATGCCAACGTTATCACACCGTTGTTTGATCAAGTAGTGTCTAATAATTGAACTTTGTAAACACTTCAATATTTGCTAGAATAACGCTACCATCATGAGCAGTTTATTAAACACTATGGATAATGTTCGTTGCTCTCAAGAGAAGTTACACCGCAGGGAATGAACCCTGAACTTTAGCATTGCAAATCAACTTACAGCTGGACCCACAGCAGGACCGTTGAAGATGAATAGGATGAGTACAACATCTCCACGTTCATTGGACTATTCTATTAGGTGTTTTGAGAACGAGAGCATTGTTAGAAAATGCCAAGTTTAAAAGAATATATACACCTGGAAAAAAGTTAAGCACCCCCGTGTTTTTTCAAGTGATTCAGATTCGACGTTCTTGTGACTGATTATAAATTACCATTCAATCTAAACGTGTTTATCAAATGAAATTATGCATTATTGGGCACAAGAAAACAAGATAGGAAGATAGCTGGTTCCCATACCAATCAATTAGCAAGATAGCTGGTTCCTATACCAATCAATTAGGAAGAGAGCTGGTTCCTACACCAATCAATTAGGAAGAGAGCTGGTTCATACACCAATCAATTAGGAAGAGAGCTGGTTCCTATACCAATCAATTAGGAAGAGAGCTGGTCCCTATACCAATGAATTAGGAAGAGAGCTGGTTCCCATACTAATCAATTAGGAAGAGAGCTGGTTCCCATACCAATCAATTAGGAAGAGAGCTGGTTCCTATACCAATCAATTAGGAAGATAGCTGGTCCCTATACCAATCAATTAGGAAGAGAGATGGTTCCTATACCAATCAATTAGGAAGAGAGCTGGTCCCTATA
Source organism: Limulus polyphemus (assembly GCF_000517525.1). Taxonomy (NCBI): domain Eukaryota; kingdom Metazoa; phylum Arthropoda; class Merostomata; order Xiphosura; family Limulidae; genus Limulus; species Limulus polyphemus. The sequence continues at coordinate 9,220 of NW_013672219.1, forward strand.
CCAATCAATTAGGAAGAGAGATGGTTCCTATACCAATCAATTAGGAAGAGAGCTGGTTCCTATACCAATGAATTAGGAAGAGAGCTGGTTCCCATACCAAATAAAATAGTCAACAAAACGGTCATTACAGGTTAACTATTGCTACTATGTGTTTGTTGTGGGTATTTCGAATCATAACAATAAACCAAGATAGTCATTGTATATATGTACAAAGCCATTAACATTTCAAATACTTTAAGACACTGGTTAAATAAGCTTTTCGACTTTGAGCGTTATGTTATGAGTCTATTAGGTTATTCGTACTAACTATCGTACACGCCTGGTCACGGAAACAAACATATATATTTGTGGTATTAAGCAAAGACCCCCTTGGGTAATTAATATTGCCAATTACAGCTGAAGTGGGAGATGGGATATTTGAATTTTAAACTCTTCCAATTCATTATACCTACCATCATTTTAGTTCTTAGTCATTCTAAAATGTCCAACAAATAGCACCCTGCAGACGTTTCGAACCACCTTATTTAGCAGATTCCAAAATCACACTAACCAAGCACCTGATCCGCCCGTGTTTCCCACTTCTATCGTCCCCCAGGGAGCACTATACAACTTTAACTTGAAACTGTCAGGAGAAACTCTCCGGATTCGTCGAAATCGCTTCGAACTTATGTACTGTAATCAATGTTGAAACACGTGCGTGTGGCCGTACAGAAAACATCTTGCGAGTAAAACCACGTAAACTTTCAAACATCGAAGTCAGTTAAATCATAATGACTTCAGTGATTCTCATCCCCCCCCCTTCTGTAGTCACTAAAGTCTAACTATATATAATGTTTCCTTCTTTTGTATGTATATGTATGTATGTATACAAATGGCTCACTCTAGCAACTGTAGTATGGAAATTAACATTGCTAACTGTTCTAAAAGAGGGAAATAGTACGTCCACTGATCTGATTGGATAATTTCCTCACGATGCCTTGTGTTCCATATATTTCCAGTGTAAGATAATGATAAGAGATATAAAGATTACGTATGTAATATATCAAAATGCAAACATAAGGAACTTGACAAACAATAAGTTATGAGCACAGTAATTATTTCAGCCTTTATGCTAGATAAACATTTATATTTAAAAGAAATGGACAGACAGACGGAAACAACGAAGTAGATACACATCTATGCATAGAGAGACATACAAATAATATTTTTGAATAGACAGACAGACAGATATTTGGTCATATAAACAGCAGGACAGACGGACAGATATTTGGTCATATAAACAGCAGGACAGACGGACAGAAAGAGACAGAAAAGTAGATACAGAGATATCTTCAGAAAGATATGCAAATAGATAATTAGGGATACATAAATAAATAAATATTTCGACGTAGATGGACAGAAAACAAATATAGATAGATGAACAGCGGGACGGGCAGAGAAGTAAATAGACAGATATATAGTTAAACATAGATAAATAAATATATTATTAGAAACAGATAGACACAGGACGCAGAAAGACGAATATAAAAGAGGGATAGACGTGATAGGACGTTTTATACTCCCAGTTTTTATTAGTTACGTGCTGTCTAAACGACGAAGGGACGCTATTCTACGCCTCCAGACTCAATCTATCTACTTTGTGATATGATTACCAAAGAATCTTTTGTTCATGGAGATCAAAATTTGTCCACCGGATGCGCTGACGGAAATCGATGGCCAAATTTTCTTGTTGGTCACGTCCAGCCCGGGCTGGCCGGTAAACAGGCCGTTTATTCGCTAATCGCAGTCTTTACCTCTGTAAGAGAAGCTTTTAGGTATACTACTGCCACTATGACAAAGTCGAGAAGAAACCGTTTTTTTTTTTAAGCGTTCACATAACACTGCTTGTGTAAGTATAGAGCAGAACAACTTTTGGCGGTGAGGTATCAGAAAAAATAGACGCTGTATTTATTCATGAAAATAAAGGTACTCCTATTCATAACCTTCCATAACCGTATTCATAACCTTACATAATATTATTCATAACCTTACATAACCTTACTCATAACCTTACATAACCTTACTCATAACCTTACATAACCTTACTCATAACCTTACATAACCTTACTCATAACCTTACATAACCGTATTCATAACCTTACATAACCTTATTCATAACTTTACATAACCTAATTCATAACCTTACGTAACCTTATTCATAACTTTACATAACCTTATTCATATC
>NW_013672219.1:12443-20472 GCF_000517525.1 Limulus polyphemus
ACATTACCTAATTCATAACCTTACATAACCGTATTCATAACCTTACATAACCTAATTCAGAACCTTACATAACCTTATTCAGAACCTTACATAACCTAATTCATAACCGTATTCATAACCTTACATAACCTAATTCATAACCTTACATAACCGTATTCAGAACCTTACATAACCTAATTCATAACCTTACATAACCGTATTCAGAACCTTACATAACCTTATTAGCGTACTTTAAATAACCAGTTTTGACTACTCAAGCAACGTACAAGATTCCAAGTGTTTCTTTAGGTAGAGGAGAAAATATACAGGGTTTCCGAAAAATGTTGACTAGGTACCATTCCTCTGTTCTGTAACTCGAGATTCCAAGTGTTTCTTTAGGTAGAGGAGAAAATATACAGGGTTTTCGAAAAATGTTGACTAGGTACCATTCCTCTGTTCTGTAACTCGAGCAGCTTTACGCAAAATTTAACCAAACAGTTTAGAATAACGTATGTTATCGGTGGTCCGACTAGAATCTTTGATATTTCTAATCTTTGTGTTTTGGAATAAAATTTCCACAATTATAATTCCTGCCGTGTGCGTAAGTTTCAAAGTATCAAGGGTGCTTGTTTTATGTGGATTTATTTTTCTAGTTTGATTAGTTCGTTGCCTCGTTCTTTGGAATTTTCCTTCCTAGCCAAACAAGTTTCCTGCGCATGCGCGCTCACACTTATAAATGTTAAATATGTTTTACTGTTATTTACATGTATTGCCCACCCATGACGACTCGGCGATAAGCTTGTGAACACAAAACCCTAAAAGTCGGTGTTCAATACTCACGGTGGGCATAGAGCAGATAGCCCATTGTGTAGATTTGTGATTAAACACACACACACACACACATAAATTAACGTATAATGCGCATTTGCCCTTAAAAAAGCCTATTTAGGCTGGTCGAGTTTGTTTGAAGTTAAGAACAAAGCTACACAATGGGCTATCTGTGTTCTGCCCACCACGGGTATCGAAACCCGTATTGTAAGTCTGCAGACATACCGCTGTGCCACTGGTGGGGTGGGGACGGCTGGTCATGACTGTAGAGTGGTATTAAATAATTATACCAACAACAGCTGTTGTTTTCTCAACAATTGAACTATACCTACAATAGCTGTTGTTTTCTCAACAATTGAACTATACCAACAACAGCTGTTGTTTTCTCAACAATTGAACTATACCAACAACAGCTGTTGTTTACTCAACCATTGAATTATGATAACAACAGATTTTTTTCAACACTTCCTTCAGCTTATTTGTGTACGTCCTATCAAGTCTGATGTTATATTTTGTGTTAAGATAGGGTGGTCCAAAAAAGTAGTTGCCCCAGGTTAGCATACTAATTATATTTGACTTGCATCGGCTTCTGATTAATGTGCCCCCCCCCCCCCACGTGTCACAGCGGTATGTGCTTAACTACAAACAAACAAACTGAATAGTGTGTGTGTGTGTGTGAGTGTGTATGTGAACAGTATATAAGGCCCGGCATGCAATTTTTGTCCATCCTGTACATGCTTTTTTTTGCAAATGATTCATTTGAAATCACGTGCCTTCGTGTTATTCTTTATCGTGACAAAGGCACAAATACGTATATGTGGTATACATAGTTCAGTGGCCATGGCTACCGGAAAATCAGCGTTTCGAGTGGTCGGTTCGATGTTTTGGATGACACGCGCTCAAGTAGAACCTTACTAAAAGAATTCAAACACTTGATGCAACGTATTTATCGTGTGTTTGTTTGATAATGCGGATCGCTCTCTCTCTCTCTATTAGCGTTGTTTACTTTACATAAACGCTCGACTTTCTTCAATCTGCACAAGTTTCGCGACGACACTTCGGTTCGCCGCTTCTCCACCGGATTTTTCTCCTTCCTCGTTCGAATAGACGACTGTTAAAGATCTTCAAGTAATTTTTATTTCTGATCTCACCACTGAAGATCGTCCCGGGGAGGGGGGGGGGGTAGGGTCTGCCACGTAGCTGGTATAAGATGCATTTGCTGCAGAGGTAACACTTGATGTTAACTCATTATCTAATACAACCATTGCAGCTCCATCAAAACGAGTTTTTTTTTTCAAAACTTATTGGCTTCCTGTTAGAACTGACCGATTTCCTATCAGAAAGGACTGACTTCCTGTTAGAACTGGCTAAATTCATGTCGGAACTGGCTGACTTCCTCTTAGAATTGGCCAACTTCCCATCAGAAATGATTGACTTCCTGTTAGAAATTGCTTCCTTTTAGAGCTGGCTAAATTCATGTCGTAGCTGATTAACTTCCTATTAGAACTGGGTAAATTCATGTCGGAACTGGCTGACTTCCTCTTAGATCAGGCTAAATTCATGTCGAAACTGACTGACTTCCTGTTAGAATTGGCCAACTTCTCATCAGAAATGATTGACTTCCTATTAGAAATGGCTAACGTTCTCTTAGATCTGGCTAAATTCATGTCGAAACTGATTGACTTCGTGTTAGATCTGGCTAAATGCATTTCGAAACTGATTGACTTCCTTTTAGAATTGGCCAACTTCCCATGAGAAATGATCGTTTTCCTGTTAGAAGTGTATATCTTCCTGTCAGGACTGACTGATCTCTTTTTAGTACTGGCCAACTTCCTATCGTAACTGATTAATTTCCTCTTAGAACAAGTTAAGTTCTTGTCAGAACTAACTGATGTCATTTTTATTAAATCAGTTTGCGAAATAACACATAAGAAATGTTATATAATGTACGTAAAATGCACGTTGTAATTTCTTGTTCAGAGTATTTAAAATACCGTTTTTAATTTTACTCTCTAAAAAAGCGGAAATGTAAAACGTCCTTCTCTGATAACCTAACTTCAAGAACTTCCTATATACCAAACATTCCACACAGACTGCAGCTACACACGTTTATGTGTAATCGTGTTTTTTTCATTATTACGTCACGAAAATAACACCATGCAGTCGACCCCTTCTCAAAATCTCATCGGTAATCATTAAGGTTCACACCGCTAAAAACCGGGTTTCGATACCCGTGGTGGGTAGAGCACAGATAGCTCATTGTGTAGCTTCGTGCTTCATCACAACAAACAAACAAACAAACCATGTAAGCTTCCTACAAGTGAAATTATATAGATAATGTTATCTAAAATCAGTTAGTGTAGTTAATGTTTTCAACTTAGAATCGATCATTAAGTATCACTATATACTTTTCTTTCAACCTATTACTTCCAAGTGACTGTCAGTCAGATCAAATCCTAAGACGTAATAGCCGTAACTACATTATGTTTTGTATATTTATTGACCTACTCTCCTCAATCGTCAGTTTTCTCCTTTCAGAAATACTCTCCTATAAATACTCACTCAAGATCCTGAGTATTATTCTTTAACCGAAAGGATTATGATATTTGTAAGCGCGAAAAATGACAGTTCGTAAAATAAAACATCGAAAATAAGATTAACCCACTCATTTTTAGGAAACCGTAACTTAATAATGAAACACAACACGAACTTAATAACATGAAACATTTATTAAACGTTTCGGAATCGTTATAATTACATCATCAGTAATACAAAGTTACAAAAGAAAGAGTTTTTATGTATATAAAAGAAACGGTATACATAAAAACCGTTCTTCTGTCCCTAAATAACAGGATTTAAACCTATTTTCACTATTTCACTTGTGCCTCACTTTTCATTTTCTCGTGTTATATTTTTATGTATATAATTTTGTTGTTTGGTTTGTAACTCTACATTACCGATAATGGAATTATAGCGATTTCGAAACGTTTAATATATGTTTCACGTTATTACGTTCATGTTTTGTTTTATCGAAAATAACATTTTCTAAGTAAACAAATAAAACGACTAAAAGCGTATGAATATAATTTCGGATAATACATATTTATTTCATGAGGATGGCGTAGTAATTCCTCACTGTAAATATATATATATATATATTCTTTCTGGCATTTCGAACATTTACAAAAAAAAAATAGAATAAAGATGACGGTTGTTCAAGACCACCGCCATTTTGTTTTCTTCTATAACTGATTCAACTCTAATTGGGCCCACAGTGGCACAGAGGTATGTCTGCGGACTTACAACGCTAGAAACCGGGTTTCGATACCCGTGGTGGTAAGAACACAGATAGCCCATTGTGCAGCACTGTGCTTAACTTCAAACACACACAAAAAAAAAAACAACATCAATTCTAATTGGATATTTTTTGGTGTACAATGCGACACTTTTATGCTGACTTTTTTACTTCAGTTATTTACCCAGACAATAATTGTTGAGACAATGAATAATAAAGAGGATTTAGTGGTGCAGTGGATTCACATATTCTGAACTCAGAAACGACAACTATTTTTCCCGAGTGTTCATTTTATTGGAAAGTAATTTTATTTATCGTATACAAAGATCGTGAGAGTTTGTCGTTCACGTTCTCTCATATTCGTTTCTACTACGGTAATATTGGTATATATATATATAGCTGGTTTTCTTCTTGCTCTTTCACAGCCTTGGGTCACGTCAATCAAAAAATATGACCAACTTATATCGACACATATGAAAAATGGCGCGAGAAAGCAAGTGGACGGTCCCTATGAGAATCGTCTAGCTGATTTTTACCGTCAGAGAAAATTAGCCCCTTCTTCTCACGGGTCCTGTAACTGCTGGCAGCCACATCGACTGGTATCTTCGAGCCTTCTTCTTCTTCTCCTTCTTAATTTCTTCCCCTTCATCCATCCATTGCTTTTGACGAATGGATCCCTCAGTCCCACTGAAACCATTAAACACGGAGCCAAACAGGGAGATGAGTTTAACACGTGCCACTGGATCTTCCTCCCTGAAGTTACGTCAAGGATGTTCATAACAGCTGCATGGCTAGCAAGATCTGGTGATTTTTCATCACTAGAAAAGCTTCTTCTTGATGGATGTGTGTGTGTATGTGGAAGGAGTGAGTTAAGGAAAACGAATAAATGATTGAATGGAGATTTATACTTAGTTTTTATGAAGGTCTTGTTTCTTAACTCTCTGCTTAGTTTTATTTCCACCGGCTGTACTTGAAAAAAAAAGATGTTGAAAGTGTAAATATGTATTTTTTATACATATGTATCGAAATGAACACATTTATATATATGTGTATACATATACGAATGTGCAAAAACGTGTTTATGCATAATGTATAGATTTCAATTTGTATGCAAGTTGTAGTGCCTGTCGAGAGATATACGTCATATACGAAAGGATTTGAATCTTAATGTAAGTCGTATTCTCTAAGACATTCGTGGGCCATGCGTGAACTAATGGTTAGCGCGCCGGATCTTAAAGCCCGTGGTTCGTGTCCCGTTACCGCAGTAAAGTCACACTCCGCACTTTTGAAGCCGTGGATGCGTTATAAGTGTGAGGGTCAAATCCCACCATTCGGTCAGATGCTGTTGACTAGCTTCTTCTTCTTCCCTCTAGCCTATCAGTTCAAAAATGTATGCAAAGAATATCCGAAAACAAGCAAACAAAACAATTTCTTGCTACACAAACCAACAGTGATAGATAAGACACTACTAGCCGGCCAAAAAAAAAAGTATTTTAAAGTTTTTTGTTTTTTTTACTTTAGCGATAATTAGCCCTCTTATTGAAAGCATCGTACAGTTCTTTTTTGCTTGTTTATTTATAGCTCAAGAATAAGATACAGTTCTAAGCCTAATATTCAATTCCACACACACACACACACACACAAAGATGAATATGGTTATGAAACTAAAAGTAGCTTGTAGGCAGAAATTGGTTAAATAATTGGTACCCTTAAACTATGTATGAACATTCTCTCTCTCTCTCACGAGGAGGCTCTATTCATCACTGACCCTTATGAGTATCTTAAAATAATTTTTAAAAACGATTACGTCACACTTGTTCTATTCAAAGATCCTTTACACGAGTTCACAATATATAATATAACCATGATTATAACAAGGACAGGTAAATTTATAAACAATATTTAATGGTATCAGTGATAACATGGGGACCGATGTTCAATCGAGAGAAACATTATATGCGACAGTCAGGTTACAAAATATATCTGAGTTATATTTGTGGACACACCCTGTAGCTGGTATTTTTACACTCGGGAAATATTTAACGACATATGGTAATTACATATTTAGTAAATTCATGCGTAGACATTTTATTGAAATTTTCTTTGTTCAATTAGTCTCGACGCATTAGATCAATTGCATATACATAGGCTTGGTTTGGTTTGAATTTCGCGCAAAGCTACACGAGGGCTATCTGCACCAGCCGTCCATAATTTAGCAGTGATAGACGAGGGAAGGCAGCTAGTCAACACCACACACACACACACACACACCACCACCAACTCTTGGGCTGCTCTTTTACCAACGTCACATTATAACGCCCCCCAGGGCTGAGCGGGCAAGCATGTTCGGTGACGGTGATTTAAACCCACGACCTGCAGATTGCGAGTCGAGTGCCTTAGGCACCTGGCGGATCATTTCTGCACAAGAATTCTTCGTTGTCCTCAATTGTTATGCAAAAATATACAACTCATTGAAATTGTATAACCAAAAATAAATAAGATCTCAACTAAAGTTTCTTTTGACACTTTGGTGTAGTCCACGCTTGAAGTTACCATGTTCAGTTTTATAACGTGATGCTTACTGTTTACGTTCTCCAAAAACGGAGAAACTGTTACGAAGTTAGGTGTAAGGTTTAGGTTGAGAGAGGTCAGAAATTGACAGGCCTTTGGTCAGTCTCTAAGGGATTAGGGATTACAGTACTCCAAGTCATTAGAAAATGATTGGAGGGAGCAGGTATAGCGGTCGGCTTCTATGTTCAACCGGTATGGAGATTGCAGGACCTTCTATGGTTTTGGAACACTATAATCCGATATGTTGGAAAAAAGATTCAATGTCAGAAAGAAACGGACCGGTCGATGTGAGTTTGTGAAAGGAATATAAAAGACAGGAGTTCACCGAGAAAAAAAAGTAGAAAATACCAGGAGGTGTGTGTGTGTGTGAGAGAGAAAACGAATAAACCTAAAGAGGCGCAAGAAGAAGGTAATGTGCTGTCAGTAAGGAACAAAACCTTATTTCTAAATCTATGTGTTATTAATTGCCAGTAAACTGCAATTTGTTATGTTTACATTGGTATGAATCGAATCCTGACAGGAATAAGTACAATCTAAATAAAGTTGATGGACATAGGAAAGCGAAATGCGAGTACAGCGTGATCGCAACAGAAATATGATCAGTTTCTAAAGATGGTGAGTGTCTATACAGCAGTTGAAAAGACTGCAGGCCATTGTTTTTCACCATAATAAGGAAAAAAGATTGGCCTAAGAAGGAACAAACCTAGAATCTTTAGCTACTCCATCAATTTGACCATAGAGATCCCATTAGACAGAAAATGAGGTTCCTTAGTTACCATCTTCAGTAATTTCGGAAGGAAATATAGATTTAGAAATATTCAATTCAGTCATACTCTTATTGGTATGGTGTAGATATACTGTTATTTGTACGGTGTAGATATACTGTTATTTGTATAGTGTAGATATACTGTTATTGGTATGGTGTACATATACTGTTGGTGTGGTGCAGATATACTGTTATTGGTGTGGTGTAGACATACTGTTATTGGTGTGGTGTAGATATACTGTTATTGGTGTGGTGTAGATATACTCTTATTGGTGTGGTGTAGATATACTCTTATTGGTGTGATGTAGATATACTGTTATTGGTATGGTGTAGATATACTGTTATTGGTATGGTGTAGATATACTGTTATTGGTATGGTGTAGATATACTGTTATTGGTATGGTGTAGATATACTCTTATTGGTATGGTGTAGATATACTGTTATTGGTGTGGTGTAGATATACTGTTATTGGTGTGGTGTAGATATACTGTTATTGGTGTGTGTAGATATACTGTTATTGGTGTGGTGTAGATATACTGTGGTGTAGATATACTGTTATTGGTATGTTGTAGACATACTGTTATTGGTA
>NW_013672219.1:21472-22451 GCF_000517525.1 Limulus polyphemus
TGGTGCAGATATACTGTTATTGGTATGGTGTAGACATACTGTTATTGGTATGGTGTAGATATACTGTTATTGGTATGTTGTAGACATACTGTTATTGGTATGTTGTAGACATACTGTTATTGGTATGGTGTAGATATACTGAATATCTAGATATTCAAGATATTCAGACAACGGATAACAGATCATATCCTCTCCTTTTACTAAAGATATTCAGTCAGCGGATAACAAATCACATCCTATCATGTTATCAAAGATATGCAGTTAACGGATCATATCGGAGCATACTCTTAGATGTTCAGCCAACGGACAATGAGCCATAATAGCCTAATACATATAATAATTTTGATCGTTGATTTTGAAAGAAAAGTTTTGATTTATATTCATTCCAGTGCATGTCGAGACTAAATAATGAAGCTTAAAACACAATTCTTTCTGTGTCAAGGTATGATAAACTGTTCTTTGTTTTACTGCACAGTGTCAGCGCTTTGAAAGATAGGTTTGGAGCCATTGTCTCTGTAACGATAAACCTAACTACATTAACTCTTGACGGCAGTTTCACCAACTCTTGTGGAGACCGTTGGTGGAAATAATTAAATAACTGTAATACAATGATTCCCGAGGTATGAGAGTATCACATAAACAATCAAACTGTAACACAATGATTCCCGAGGTACGAGTGTATCACATAAACAATCAAACTGTAACACAATGATTCCCGAGGTACGAGAGTATCACATGAACAGTGAAACTGTAACAGAATGATTCCCGAGGTACGAGAGTATCAGATGAACAATGAAACTGTAACACAATGATTCCCGAGGTACGAGTGTATCACATGAACAATTCAACTGTAACACAATGATTCCCGAGGTACGAGAGTATCACATGAACAATAAAACTGTAACACAATGATTCCCGAGGTACGAGTGTATCACATGGACAATGAAACTGTAACACAATGATTCCCGAGGTACGAGAG
>NW_013672219.1:22538-25516 GCF_000517525.1 Limulus polyphemus
AATGATTCCCGAGGTACGAGTGTATCACATAGAACAATACAACTGTAACACAATGATTCCCGAGGTACGAGAGTATCACATAGAACATAAACTGTAACACAATGATTCCCGAGGTACGAGTGTATCACATGGACAATGAAACTGTAACACAATGATTCCCGAGGTACGAGAGTATCACATGAACAATGCAACTGTAACACAATTATTCCCGAGGTACGAGAGTATCACATGAACAATGAAACTGTAACACAATGATTCCCGAGGTACGAGAGTATCACATGAACAATAAAACTGTAACACAATGATTCCCGAGGTACGAGAGTATCACATGAACAATGAAACTGTAACACAATGATTCCCGAGGTACGAGTGTATCACATGAACAATTCAACTGTAATACAATGATTCCCGAGGTACGAGAGTATCACATGAACAATAAAACTGTAATACAATGATTCCCGAGGTACGAGTGTATCACATGAACAATTCAACTGTAACACAATGATTCCCGAGGTATGAGAGTATCACATGAACAATAAAACTGTAATACAATGATTCCCGAGGTACGAGAGCATCACATGAACAATGCAAAGGGAAAAATAAGGAAAAAAACTATGCGGGAGCAGCTGTTCACTTTTAAAACCGAGTTCCAAAGTATATAAGCCAATGAAAATACCCAAAAGTTACAGGAGATAAAGTCTTAATTAATTTTGCATGCTAGCTTTTGACCTATACCAAAAATATTAAAAAAAAAATTGAAAGTCATTTTGGATGCTCGAAATTGCCAGAAGTTCTTTAGTAGCTGTTCGTTTAAGATTAAAACTCTTTCAAACAATGGTGAAAATACCATAAAAGTATATATATATTTCATTTTTCATGTTCGAACAAACAGAATGGACGAAATGAATGGAGTCTGTGAGAAGAACATGAGTATGATAATAATAAAGTCATGCCATTTACAAACTTATTAAAGGCGTGTCTAAAGAAAAAAAAATTGCTTTATCCAATATCTGCCAGAGATCACATTTTCTGAGAATTTGTATTATAGCTAGACAGTACATGCATATATTTTTTGTGCATTTTATATTCAAAATTACAATCTTTGATACAGCTTTATCCAAGCAACAATACTCCAACAAGCGGCGTCTTTCATGTAGCTGTATCCGAGCAACAATACTCCATGAAGCGGCATCTTTTATGTAACTTTATCCTAGCAACAACGCCCTAAGACGAATAGACGTCTTAGAAGTAATTTTTATGTCTTGAATTGATGCGAATCTCAACTAGATTCTGCTATGTATTTTAGTTAATTCCTCTGTTCTTGTCATTTATTTTCAGTATCTTCATATTTGATTGATTGCTAATATCTTGGAATGCAAGAAAATTACTAAGTGGGGTTTTGGGTTTATCCCTCCTTGAGTAGATATTTTAAAACAATTATAAGTATATAGCTATGTAATTTAAGTATTAACAAATCAATTGTTAGATAAAACAATGGCATCCATTATTCAGAAGATTGTTTTACTTTGTAGACTAATCAAATGAAAGACCTTAGCAACCGACATTTTTAATACTTTAATACTGTGATGGTAAGTTTGGTTAGCAACTTAAATACGTACACTCGATAAACTGATAAAAATCTAATGACCTGTCTTAGAATAATAAAAGGACGTCTTTTAATTGGACAGACGTTACCTTCTAGCAATGTAACGAGGTTCGTGATTGGATAGATCGATTTCCAACAACCAAATGTATACATAGTAATGGTATTAATGAATATAAAGGGATTTATATCGTGAGAAAAGAACTCGTAATAACTCTGAGAGAGAGAGACGAGCGTCTCTATTATCTTGTCGTGTTAGGTATGTTTTTGGCAAAGCTTATTACCGCTCACGCCACGTGCAGGAAGTCCCGGATGATAAAGGAAGTGATAGTAGCATGGTGACAACTGTTACTGTATCCACTGTGATAGATAACACTGCTATCACTTCTTTTATTCTCCAGTTCTCTTCTTACTGTTGTTTTTTTTTACACATCGTTCTTATTCCCTTTTCTCTTCCCTAATTTTTCTTGTCTCCTATCTCTTTATTCATTCTCCATATCTCTTTTCCATTCTTTCCTTCTAATGCCTACACAAATACCCCTAATCTGTATTATTCTAACCACACACAAGCTGATCGTTTACGAAACGAATAATTAATGCCGTGTGAGTTGTCTTCCTAAGCCCGACACTGTCTAGAAGTCTTAATGCTTTACAGCGAAAGGAGATTAAAGTAAATCACGCAATCGTATGGGGGGGGGGGTAAGCATTGTCCAGCTATCCATACATCTATTTGTCTACCTGTCTGTCTGTTAATCACTAACTCTCTGTCTGTTTATATGTTTTTCATCTGTTTGTTTCACTAAATCTGTCTGCTAGTTCGTCCACCTATTTTTGACTGATTGTTACTCTGTTTCACCTATTCATCCATCCATCTGTTTGTCTGGCTGTCTGTCTGTCTTTCTACATTTTTGATCAAAGTGTTAAGAGTGATCTATGTGGATGAGAACTGTATAAAGTAGGCGTCAGTTACAATTCGCAGTATTGAGATAAAACAAGTCATTACTATACATTCTAAAGTTACAACGTCCACCTGAAGTCAAATCCAGCTTCAATCAAGATTCACGAAGATATGAAGTGATCAATAAGTAGGTCAATGTGGTATGATCGTCGACATAGCTTTTCTGTTCTCAGGACATGCCAGAGGAGAAGGTGTCTTGACATCTTGTCGATGGCACAGTTGCTATCACGTAACATTGGTACTCTCAAACATACCAAACAAGTTCACATTGAAGATAATAAGACCTTTGAATTAGTTATCGTTTCTGGGTCTTTCACATTCCTATTAAAATATGAAAGCGTAAATAGCACAGTAAATATATAGTTCACATTGAAGATAATAAGACCTTTGAATTAGTTATCGTTTCTGGGTCTTTCA
>NW_013672219.1:26516-32551 GCF_000517525.1 Limulus polyphemus
AGTTCACATTGAAGATAATAAGACCTTTGAATTAGTTATCGTTTCTGGGTCTTTCACATTCCTATTAAAATATGAAAGCGTAAATAGCACAGTAAATATATAGTTCACATTGAAGATAATAAGACCTTTGAATTAGTTATCGTTTCTGGGTCTTTCACATTGCGTAAACAGCACAGTAAATATATTTGTCGATTAGTTTAACTTTCCTTGTTTTCAAACAAAGCCAAATAAAAAAAATAAAAATCAAACTCAGACTGCCTTCATCTTATAAAGAAAAACATAATTTAATCGCAACATTTCGATGTGGATCAACGATAAGTCTCTGGACTTATGACGCTAAGAGTTAGAGCTCGATACCCTTGGTGGACACAGAACAAATTAGGCCATAGGCCCACATCAGGCGGTTATCGGTAACTGATTGGTACAAGCCTATGGCCGAAATGATGTGATAACTGCAAGGTGTAGGCTAAGCTTTGATATCTAGTCTGGAAATGGTGTGTCTGGATATAATTTTGGCTGAAGGTACTAACTTCTTAGGGGAAATGCAACCAAAGAGTAAAAACGTAGCTAGTTTCGAAACCAGCATATTTCTCGGTTTGTTTATCAAGAGTCATCGTTTCACCAGTCGTTTTTATGGCTACTTTCTTAGTGGAAGTTCGAGAAACGCTTGTTTCTATTAGTGTCCGAAGGTAGGCACATCTGAAACCACAATGAATAACCAAAGCCATTACAGAAATCATGTTATTAACTGCATGTATAGAAACGTGGCAGTTTTGGGGTCCTCATCACTTCAAAGGTTTGTTATACACGATGTACCAGCAAGTAGAACAGTGTCTGTAAAATAGTATTACTAATAATCGGGCCAGACATGATTGTCAAATTTTAGTATTCGGCCAGACAAAAAGTACCCAAAGAGTTGGCGGTAGATATTGTGGACCAACTACTTTCTCTCTAGTCTATCATCTCAAACATTAGGGACGGCGATGTGCAGGTATTTATTGTGTTAGAATGTGTAAAAATAAAAAGTCTTGGAATAATTCCTTTTATTGAGGACATGTTTTCAGTTATCACAATTCTGGAAGGAATGGCTTGTGAATATAGCAAAGCAACTATTACTAGTTCATCGAACGTTTCCACCATCTTGAAAGCATCAAATACAATCAGATTTTATCCGCAAAATATATATACATTGAATGAACACAAATAGAACCCCTAATCATATGACGTTAGTATATTGGAGAAAAACCTTAACGAGACCTATTTGTTGTGTTGAAACGTTTCTCTGGTATGTACACATCCGCTGAACTTGTTGATATATTTTTCGATTGGTTTATTTCTTAAGAAGAGGTATCTTACTCCCTTCATTGTTCTTCCACCCATCTGTTTTCCCCACTCTCTCTCTTTAAGTGTATTTATATGTGTACTATTGTCATTGAAAAAAAATCCAGTTTGGGAAGAATTCCAGAGTTTAAAAAATCCAAATCCAGTTGTAATTTGAAAAATAATTTTAGAAAAAAAAATATTGCAATGAAATGAATCGTTGTTTTTAATTTTTTCACCATTGTAGGTGAGTATTAATTGTGCCTATAGTAGCACAGTTAGCCCATTGTGTAGCTTTGCGCTTAACTACAAACAAACAATCCGAATAACTAATTATATATACCTATATGTCTAACACTAAAAACCGTTTTACAGGGGCAATGTAACAGAATAACTAGTTTTCCTTTATCCTTTTCCGTCATAATGTAATGTTCAGCAGATAAGGCCGTTTTACAGGGGCAACGTAACAGAATAACTAGTTTCCTTTATCCTTTTCCGTCATAATGTAATGTTCAGCAGGCAAGACGGTTTTACAGGGGCAACGTAACAGAATAACTAGTTTTCCTTTATCCTTTTCCGTCATAATGTAATGTTCAGCAGGCAAGACCGTTTTACAGGGGCAATGTAACAGAATAACTAGTTTCCTTTATCCTTTTCCGTCATAATGTAATGTTCAGCAGGCAAGACCGTTTTACAGGGGCAATGTAACAGAATAACTAGTTTCCTTTATCCTTTTCCGTCATAATGTAATGTTCAACAGGCAAGACCGTTTTACAGGGGCAATGTAACAGAATAACTAGTTTCCTTTATCCTTTTCCGTCATAATGTAATGTTCAGCAGGCAAGACCGTTTTACAGGGGCAACGTAACAGAATAAGACATTTATTTGCATTCTTTCTTACAATATTTTATTGATCAGCACGCAACGCCGTTTTACAGGGGCTACGTAGCGACGTAATGCATCATATGGCAATGATCAGCAGCCAAACACAATTTTAAAGGGGTCAACTCTACAGAATTTTAATTTTTTTTTTTGCTTTCGAGCAAAACCACATTAGGTCATCTCCTGGGTCCATCGCGGGAAATAGAACCTCGGATTTTAGCGTTGTAAGCCCGTAAACGTACTGGTGTCCCACCAGCGAACTTTACAAAAATAACTCTGGAGAAGCAAACGACATTTCGTATACACCACTAGATATTTACGATGAACTTAATTATTGATATATGACTCATGGTAAGATATGACAGATTAATAAATTCAAATACCAAATTTCTATTCATATATATACATATCGTAAACTATATCTTTGGCTGAAATAACCATGCTAAACAAATAATAATAAAGAACAACAATACTATCATATGTAGAAGTTCTACACCACTGTAGTTATGCGATATAGTAAATTAAACCTACCATGAATTTTTTGTTTGTACTATTTCATTTTGTCTCGTATCTCTTGCAGTTTTACGTTACGAGGTGAATGTTACAATAAAAAGAACAGCTGGAAAATTATATTACAGAAGGAAATATTTACATTCACAAAGGCTTTTATTTATTTATTGTTACTATACATTTTGAATAAATACAGTTCAACATAACAATATGTTGTGTTAGGGATACAAGAATATTATCCAACCAAGGAAATTTTGAAATGTTTTAAAGTTTTTTTTACAACTAAAAGTTATTCCGTTTCTGCCTATATGTCCACCTAGCCATCTGTCTATTCACAGTTTTTTTTTTCTCTTTCTTTGCCCGTCTTTTGTTTGTTTGTTTCTTTCTTTGTAATTAAGCACAAAGCTACACAATGGGCTATCTGTGCTCTGCCCACCACGGGTATCGAAACACGGATTCTAACGTTGTAATCCCGCAGACATACCGCTGTGCCACTGGGGGGCCTTTGTCCGTCTGTTCATCTCTTTATCCATTTATACAGCCAGCTGTCTGTCTGTCCATTTATCTCTAAAATATTTGTAGAGAATTAAGTATATTTCCTGTATTTTAATTGATATTTAGAGACGACTCAAATATCCAAACTCTTTAGGATCGTTATTCACTGTGTCACATAAAATCAGAGCGAACTCACAGTTTTCTTTGGTGAATATTTATGTACATATATTTTAGTGAAAACCAAGAACGTTTCCCTAATAGACTCTTCTGACCATCAGTAGAGAGAAGTGTTACACTATCATACAAGACCACGTTTGATAAATTCGTCCTTTCGCTAATTAAATTAAATGAATCTTAAGTTTTATGCTAAGAGATAGTATTAGATGTCAGGTCCTCGTGGATTTAGTGTTTTACCTTTACTTTTATTGTTACTGCTGTAAATAAACTTAATTAAAATATATGTAGTTCTGCGATCTAACGCTAGATGGAACTTTCACGCAATCTCAAGAGTTCAGTTCCATTTTTAAGTATGTTGAATATATGAGCACTCAGAGAACAGCTTTATTAAATATTTTACAGTTTATACAAAAGTATATCTATATAAAACCTTAATCACGAATGTATCTTCACCATAATTAGTAATGAAGACTACGTAATTATACATAAGAAAGTCTGAAGACACTTAAAACCCCTGTTTAACCCATCAGTTCCCTTAAAATCTCACTGCATAACGTGTGAATACCCTTAAAAACCCACTATTTAAACCATCAATAACCTTAAAACCCCACTGTTTGATCCATAAATACCCTTACAACCTCACTTTGTAGCCCATAAATACCCTTAAAATCCCATTGTTTAACTAATACATACCCTTAAAATCTTACTGTTTAACCCACAAATACCAAATATACCCTTCAAATCTTACTGTTTAATCCATAAATACCCTGAAAACCCACTGTTTAACCCATGAATACCATCAAACTCCACTGTTTAACCTTAAGTACAGTTTTAAATGTTTCATATTTGTACTATACGCTATATCTTGGCTGACCCTAATCTAATGGATATAGTGAAAGGTATCTAGTTTTCTGTAAAACTTGATTTTTGCAAATAAGAATTATTTTCTATCGTCTTTCATCTTTAAAGAGTCTTTCATAATTATGTGATACTTTTACTGAAACGTTGCATTAATTATCACAAGGAAGCTCAATCTAATAATTTTCTTCACGATAACTCTCTCTAATTATTCATGGAATCCGGCATTACGTCTTACAAGCTGCCAAAGGCTACATCAGTCAGTACGTTAGGAAATTTCTAGCAAGAGTTTCGTGTGTTTTGTATTTACAACTTGAACGGCTTCTTAAGTGACTCGTAAGCTAAACGGCCAGATCAGAGACCACGTGCTAGATTCAGGCATAGCCACCTCTAATTTACTGGTGCTTACCAGATAGAGAGGCATCAGTCACTAGTACTAGCCACCTACACGACTACTCTCAATCGAATAATGTGATTGACTGTCAATTTTATAACACGCCCATAACTGAATATACGAAGCGTGTCGAATCTCGGACTTTCCGATTTGCAGCTCTGCATGCTAACCACTAGGCCACGCTCGGCCCAAGGGTTTCGGAGAATAATATTATACCTCTAATAACAGAAGTTCCTAAATCCTATAATCATTTACTGGCTTGTACTAGCAATCAGCCAATGAAAAGCTTTCATTGATGATAGTGATTTACTGGCTTATACTAGCAATCAGCCAATGAAAAGCTTTCATTGATGATAGCGATTTACTGGCTTATACTAGCAATCAGCCAATGAAAAGCTTTCATTAATGATAGCGATTTACTGGCTTATACTAGCAATCAGCCAATGAAAAGCTTTCAATGATGATAGTGACTTACTGGCTTATACTGGCAATCAGCCAATGAAAAGCTTTCAGTGATGATAGTTATTTACTGGCTTAAAGTTCAAAATCCATCCAATCTAAATTCCTTGTCCTAGAATTGACCGTTTAAACAGATAGTCTTAGTAATTTTTTTTTACCATAAAACAGTACTCGAAAATACAATAACCACACACGTTTATCGCTAAAATTACCAATTTTTTTTTCACATACCGTTCACTACCGGTAGGGGTCCACATATTCCACAGTATTGAGTAATTTGATGTTTTTATCTTTTACAACACTCAGTGTAAAAAAATGTATGCATTGATAGTTTAGAAAATTGTTTTTAAGCATCAATCCGATGACATCAGATCCCATCAGTAATTCTATGGTTTAAAATGGCGTTAGTAGCAGAGTTTTGTTATGTTACCCATTGCAAACTCTTGGGCCACTCTTTTACCAACGAGTAATGGGATTGACCGTAACATTACAACGACCCCATTTAAAATGGCGTTAGTAGCAGTGTTTTGTTCTGGTTTGTTTTGGATTTCGCGTAAAGCTACTCGAGGGCTATCTGCTCTAACCGTCATAACTTAGCAGGTATAGACTAGAGGGAAGGCAGCTAGTCAACATTACACATTGCCATTTAGCAGGTACAGACTAGAGGGAAGGCAGCTAGTCAACATTAACCATTGCTATTTAGCAGATACAGACTAGAGGGAAGGCAGCTAGTCAACATTAACCATTGCTATTTAGCAGATACAGACTAGAAGGAAGGCAGCTAGTCAACATTACCCATTGCATTTAGCAGGTACAGACTTAGAGGGAAGGCAGCTAGTCAACATTACCCATTGCCATTTAGCAGGTACAGATTAGAGGGAAGGCAGCTAGTCAACATTACCCATTGCCATTTAGCAGGTACAGATTAGAGGGAAGGCAG
>NW_013672219.1:33488-45133 GCF_000517525.1 Limulus polyphemus
AGAGGGAAGGCAGCTAGTCAACATTACCCATTGCCATTTAGCAGGTACAGATTAGAGGGAAGGCAGCTAGTCAACATTACCCATTGCCAACTCTTGGGCTACTCTTTAACCAACGAGTAGTGAGATTGACCGTTACATTACAACGACCCCACGGCTGAAAGAGCGAGCACGTTTGGTGACTGAGATTCGAACCCGTGACCCACAAATTACGAGTCGATCGCAGGCCATGAGTAGCAGAAGACAACGAAAACTACGATATGGGCATTTTCCTCAACTGAAACCTAATGAAAACTACAGAGATTACCGCTGGTATTGAAACAGCTATGATATGGGCATTTTTCTCAACTGAACCCTATTGAAAACTACAGAAATTGGCGCTGGTATTAAAACAACTACGAATTGGGCATTTTTCTCAATGAACCCCATTGAAATCTATAGAGGCACGAAATTATGGGTTCGATCTTAACAATCCTGCATTAAGAACAACAAAGGAAACGGATCCAAAACCGGTAATAAGAGAAAAAAAAAGCAGGATGGTTTGTTTATGAGAAACACGAGAAAACCTGCCTTCAAAAAGTAAACCTGTATTAAACGATCCATTATCCCTCTGTCTGTGGGCGGCTTGTTTCTGCCTCGTCTCAAACCATGCTGTGTTTATCGACTGAAACGGAAATCGACGAGCTCCTTGTACCACAGAAATGTGCACACAACTGAAACTGTGGCGTCAAGTCTTACATTAACATTCTCTTCAGATAGTCAGACTTACATACCTAACTGGAGATATTCTGGATTACATGCCGGATTATACATATTTCAGAAATAATCAGGATACTAAGTTATAAATTTTTTTTCAGAGATAATCAGGCTTGGATACCGGATTATACAATATATTGAGAAATTCGGGCTTAAAATCTGGATTATATATTGATTTACGATATTCAGACTTAGTTGCCGGATTATACATTATCTTGATATTCTCAGACTAAGAAACTGTAATACATATTCAGTTAAGATCCCCAGACTTAGATCATGAATCCTACATTACCTTGAAATATTCAGTTAAGATCCCCAGACTTAGATCATGAATCCTACATTACCTTGAAATATTCAGCCATAGAATCCGGAGTACATATATATATTATGTTGAATCCTAGTGAATCCTCTTATAAGAGACTAATTTACATCCTCCGCTGTATGTATACTTAAGGATTCCAGTTAAAGTAGTTAACCTGATTTTTCTAATCCGTTACTTAATCCTTGCATTAAGAATTCCCAAGTGTAACATCAGTTTAAGCATTATACATTAACTAAACTTATAGCTACTAATCCATGTCTTAATAGGTTCCAGTTTTGTATTCTCTACTTATTATTATATATTAACTAAACTTGGAGCTCCTAATCCATGTCTGTAACCTTGCACGTGGTCTTAATAGGTTTCAGTTTTGTATTCTCCAACTTATTATTATTATTATTTATTAACTAAACTTAGAGCTCCTAATCCATGTCTGTAACCTTGCACGTGGTCTTAATAGGTTCCAGTTTTGTACTCCCCACTTCTTTTACTGTTTTAATATTGAAAAATGTAACGAACTTGTAAATGTAAGTCCTAGTTTCGTTGGGGACGTAAACTAGGAATAATGTTAAATACGAAGATATGTTTAATGTTTAATGTTAAAAATGGATTATTATTATTGAGTTCCTGGTTGAAGTCGGAACACATTGTTCTTAACTACTAATGCACCAAATTTCTTGTGAGTCCACGAACTTGTAGGATACAGCATCTCTAATTACGCACACACAAATATTGTCAATGTTACATTTAACTCCATTAATTACTGTTGGGGTCATCAAAGTCTCTTACGTGGAAAATGAGTGATTTCACCCCTTTTTTGTTTGCTCAGTGCTTTACACTAAGTGCTGTAACAACCTCCGAGTCTCCAGGCTTAATATATAAATAAAATCCTGGTTGAATCTTAATGTATCAATTGTAGTTACATTACTAGTAAAATAACGTTCTGGTGAATATATG
Organism: Limulus polyphemus; assembly: GCF_000517525.1. Taxonomy (NCBI): domain Eukaryota; kingdom Metazoa; phylum Arthropoda; class Merostomata; order Xiphosura; family Limulidae; genus Limulus; species Limulus polyphemus. Next base: position 35,518 of record NW_013672219.1, read on the forward strand.
AGTCTCCAGGTTGAAAATTTAGATAAAATCCTGGTTGAATCTCGAAGTGTAAAATAAGCTGCTGATTAAACTCCAGAGTTTTTATGATTTTGTTGTTGATTTAAAGCATATTTACACAATAGGCTATCTTCGCTCTGTCAAAATAGAATCGTACCCTGAATTTTAGCATAGTAAGTCCGGAAAACTTATCACCGACCCACCTTGGGACACAAAGTAATAAAATCCAGGGCTCCGGCATGGCCAGGTGGTTAGGGGGCGCTCGACTCGTAATCCGATGGTCGCGAGTTCGAATCCCCGTCACACCAAACATGCTCGCCCTATTCAGCCCTGGGGGCGTTATAATGTGACGGTCAATCCCACTATTCGTTAGTAAAAGAGTAGCCCAAGAGTTGACGGTGGGTGGTGATGACTAGCTGCCTTTCCTCTAATCTTACACTGCTAAATTAGGGACGACTAGCGCAGATAGCCCTCGTGTAGCTTTTTGCGAAATTCAAAACAAACAAACAATAAAATCCGGGTGACGTGCTCGTTGAATAGCAGAATATACAATCCCAGTAAAGTGCTATCTAATTCTCTATAGAATACGAGTAGCATTCTAAATCAGTCTGTAAAATCCGGGTAACGCACTGGTTTAATCTCCGAGAATCCAAGTAACATGCTGGTCGAATCTCTAAAGAATCCGGTTAACATATTATTTGGATTTATTTGTTAAGCGACTAACATGTAGGCTTAACCAGCTTAGCAGTATACGTTGTGTCGAACGTCATAAACGAATATCCAATCTCTTTTTCACGTTTATCGTGAGTTAACCGTTTCACCAAGATGAAATGATGAAACGTAGGTTTTTTTTTGTTTACAGCTGAACTACACAACTTAAGTATGACATTACAAACAAGGCAAACATATAATAAACACGAGAAATACATCTTTAAGTAAGTGCTTTAATTTTGAAATAACAAACAATACACAATATGAAATAAATAAATCATTATATATATATATATATACATAGAGAAAGATAAGGAGAAGAAAGATAAGATGTTCGAGTTTTTACATAAAATGCATCTAACCAAATATTAACAAACAAAAAAGAGCCATTTGAAAATATATATATAACACTCCTTGTCTCTACAGACTTTTTAAATTATTGCTCATTAATAAGTTTTATTTAATTTTGTCTAGTTAATCTGAGATTTATTGAAATCTACAAGATTGCATGAAATGTCCGCACTTATCAATAAGAACAATTGATTTTGTTTTGCTAATTATAAATGCTAACAATTATTACTAGTTGACTAATTATATTGAATAATTAACATTAAAATTACGGTTAGTCAACATTAAGTTAAAGGTTGTCCCCTTCCCCCCCCCGAAATTCCCCCTTAATAAAATCGACAGCATATTATTGTAGATACAGAGAAACAAAATCAGATAAGTATCATTTTTAATATTACTCCAAATGATGAGAGTCTTTACACTGGCCTTCACGTGATGCTTTCATAGGAAAAAGTTTTTTAGACTATGCCGACTACTAATTTATTTATAAATCTATGCTACTAAGACTGGCTAGAAGCAGCTATTATTCAATAACCGTTCTATTTTAAATGTTGACTGATGCACGAGTTTCCATGCTCTTAATCCCAATATTTACAGCAGATTGGGCGGATGTTCTGGGGCACTGTGGAGTGTATTGCTACCAGTTAATCTAAATATACACACTACTAAACACAGATACTCTGCATATATGATAAGGTTTTCGTCGTTTCTACCCATAGTTTTAACCAATCACATGACAGTATTCATCCAATAAGAAACTGTTTTAACCAATCACGTGACTATATTCATTCAATAGGAAATTGTTTTAGCCAGTCGCGTGACTGTATTCATCCAATAGGAAAATGTTTTAACCAATCACGTGACTGTATTCATCCAATAAGAAACTGTTTTAACCAATCACGTGACTATATTCATCCAATAGGAAACTGTTTTAGCCAGTCACGTGACTGTTTTCATCCAATAGGAAACTATGAATAGAATGCTGAAAATGATCTGCAAAATATTATAAAAATAATGCAATTCATAAACACTTTTTTTTTATAATCTCTAATATATTTTGGTTAGTTGTTAAATTTCTAGTGAAAATTTTGTTATTGTTTTTAATTTTTTTTTAATTATTAATTCATTTATTGCAAGTTAGTAAGTTAAAATTCACAACCGTTCAACAATATGTAAATTATACAAACCTATTGGTTCAAGTTGAGGATACACTCGGGAGTGTGGTTTGAACAATTACTTTAAAACGATAATACTTTTCCCGCTGATGTCGTTGCATACGTTACTAAGAACGTCACTAACTTCGTTTTTCTTATCTTATATAATCGAAAGGCTACTACGCGGCCATCAGTACAAAATGTATGTCGTTGTTTGATTAGTGTTACTTATATAAATAGGTAAATATAACCAATAGTTTCGTTATCATTACAGCGTAGTTTTCATTTGCTTTATTGACGTTTTTTCTTCAACTTCAATCTAAATTTCATGTATGAGAAACAAAATCAGACGTAAGCAATATGTGAGTCAGTTACTAAACAATAAATATTAATTTTACTATATAACATTTATTTTACTATATAAGTAAGAGTTATAAAGTCATATTTTTTCTGGGAATCGGTATATTACAAATGGCCACCGCAGTATAATGAAGCAAGCTCTTTACGAAACTATTCACTAATTCTGGAGGAGAATGAATAAGAAAAGCTTAATATTAATCATATGATTTATGAATGATTTAAATAAATATGTAATTGTGTTCGTGGAGTAAGAAAAAATCTCTTTGCCTGGAAATAATTTTGCAGAGTAAGCATCCCCTGTCGGAAAAACGATAAATTATTGCAACGCGCATGCGTATACGCCCGACATCTTGAACTTTAAAGTTGTCGAGGTTACAGGCTATACAAGGAGAAATGGAGTACTTGCCTCGAGGTATATATATATATTTATGTTCTACTGGCTTTGAAGTAACATTTTATATATATTTATATATATTTGCTAAAGTTCCAAGTCAAGATATTAGGCTAACTATACTTTATAACTTTAGAAGTTTCAATATAAAGATTGCGCAAATACCGCGCCAAAGTATAAAAATAATATGGAGTTTCACACCTAAACCTGTTAGTATCTGTACATATGTATACTATCTGCATGCCTAGGCCTAAGAAGCATAGAGGATATTGATACAAGGGAATTTTAAAAATCTATTCCTATAGCTATGTATTTACAGTCTAATATTGCCAATACTATGTAAAAATCTGTAAGATACGGCACGAGTTGACACTATGGAGAAAGTACTCTGTCGGAATGGTTATATTAGGCTTAGTCACAGTAGATTAAAAACTGGTAGAATTTGTGGACGGATCTTACTCAGATTGTGAGGGAGAAAGGTTTTAATTTATTTTATATCCTCGCTTCCTACAATGTCCTCTTTAATGTGGTTTGATAAGTTGCATCATTCCAAATGGGTTTTTTTAATTGTTTTTCTTTTCGGCGAATTAATATTTCCAGAGAAGTAGTCCGTATAACTAGTTTGAAATGGACTATATCCTGTTAAATATTGCAAGTAATGTCTACGTGAACATAGCGCTGTTGTTCCACTGTTTAATGCCGTTAGTCTAATCTAAACACGGCTTTACAGATAGATAGAAACAGATAGGTATAGACAAATATACATATATATATAGAGAGAGATAGATAGAAATATCAGCTTCTAGTTTATCCTTACAAATGTTGGTTGACAAAAATCTAAGAGTCGTTGTTTTCGAAACCTGTTTGGTTTTAAAACTTTCAATTTAAATTTTCCTCTTAATTGTTGATCTAATTTCAAGGATAAAGGAAACAGTTTCGTAGTTTCGAAATGTTTGATCTTAAATTCAGGAAAATAAACTCGTGAATTAAAATAATAATAAAAGGGAAATAGAGAGAGACTAAAGATGGTGCTGTATCTTACAACTTTTACTTTCTCTCTGGTGAGAGAGTATAGTTTCTATGGCATCCATACTCAAAGAACGACACAAATCCCTACGTCTACTCAATTATTGCTTCTGTACACGTTTATTGCTTTATGAATATGGACGCGGACTTCATGGCGTCAATCGCGTCCTCGGTTTCTAGTCTAATATAATGTAGTCTAAATGGGCTACGAAACCCTAATTTCTACCTACGCTGCATAGCAAAAGAGAATATTATATATGTACAATACAGTTAAACATAAATTATTTATCTAAAAGTCCTTTTAAGACAACGTGGGTTAGACATATCAATACAATTCTTGTACTTATAAAATCTAATTGGGTTTCAGTTTTGATATCTGCGGAATGACAATAACGCTCACTAATCCAAAGTTTCATTAACATCTGTAATGGCTTCAGAGACAAGTAAAAGATTGTATGTTACCCCTGCCTGTTCACTGTACATTTTTACTTTATTATAACACATCGAATTCAGAATTTCGGCAACATGTAAAATTATCGTCGGGGTGACGTCATCTCTTATTTCAACTCTGAATATGAAAGATACAACTGAAATATGTATTAGTGTTAGTGTCATCGTGTTACTTAGTGTATCTGTGTTTCATTAGTGTCACTGTTTTTACTTAGTGTTAATGTGGTTCCTCATTGTCATCGTGTTACTTAGTGTTACTGTGGTTCCTTAGTGTCATCGTGTTACTTAGTGTTACTGTGGTTCCTTAGTGTCATCGTGTTACTTAGTGTATCTGTGTTTCATTAGTGTCACTGTTTTTACTTAGTGTTAATGTGGTTCCTCATTGTCATCGTGTTACTTAGTGTTACTGTGGTTCCTCAGTGTCATCATATTTCATTAGTGTATCTGTGTTTCATTAGTGTCATCGTGTTACCTAGTGTATCTGTGTTTCATTAGTGTCATCGTGTTACCTAGTGTATCTGTGTTTCATTAGTGTCATCGTGTTACCTAGTGTATCTGTGTTTCATTAGTGTCACTGTTTTTACTTAGTGTTACTGTGGTTCTTCATTGTCATCGTGTTACTGTGGTTCCTCATTGTCATCGTGTTACTTAGTGTATCTGTGTTTCATTAGTGTCATCGTGTTACTTAGTGTTACTGTGGTTCCTTAGTGTCATCGTGGTACTTAGTGTATCTGTGTTTCATTAGTGTCATCGTGTTACTTAGTGTATCTGTGTTTCATTAGTGTCATCGTGTTACTTAGTGTATCTGTGTTTCATTAGTGTCATCGTGTTACTTAGTGTATCTGTGTTTCATTAGTGTCATCGTGTTACTTAGTGTATCTGTGTTTCATTAGTGTCATCGTGTTACTTAGTGTATCTGTATTTCCTTAGTGTCATCGTGTTACTTAGTGTATCTGTGGTTCCTTAGTGTCATCGTGTTACTTAGTGTCTCTCTGTTAGTTATGTACATCAGAACAGCAAGAAAGAAATATTACATTTCAACACAAGCCCCAGATATTAAGAACGGATTACATACCATCAACGTATCAATTTTCATGATTTTCTCTAGTTTTTGTGAATACATTTGATTTGTAATTAGAACAGATTAATTTTCCATTCGTGCACAACACCGTTCTCTCGTGTCACATGAGCGTGAATATCAATCACGCGCACGTGTCCTCTATTTACAACATTAACACTAATGAAAACAGAGAAAAGGAGAATATGACGTCATCTCCCACGTGGAAGTTGCACGTGGTTTTTTCAGCACCAGAAGAGTATAACTTATCATGAAATCCATGTATCTAAAAAGCTATACGTGTTTTGTAGTAAAATAGGGTTTTATATATGCACTGTTGCTTTCAAAACGTCACGGCCAGTGTCTCCACCTGAACAGTTTTTTCTTGTCCTTTGAATATGTGTATATTCATATAACAGTTAAACCAATCAGAGCTCTGTCTGTTTTTTGTTTGTTTTTTTCTCATACTATACCCATTATTCACCGAATGTAATCGGGGAAATATATAAAACATGGAAAAGAATAGACTCTCAAATCGCTTGACACGGCGATGGAGTGGAACCTATACGATTTCATACAGACTCCAGCTTGTATTGCTACCTTACATCACATCATTTCGAACGGTGAAGTGAACGCGATTTTCTGTTTTCTTCTACTCCACGGGCGGACTGGATGCTCATTTTGTAATGCAAGTCTCGTGGAGATCATTGCCAAAGGGCTGTTTTAGAACGAGTCACTTGTTCTAGCCGCTTATTGTCTTCCACTTGATGAGTATCTCTAGAAGATATTCATTACTTTACTGTTATTGTCCTGGTTTAGGAAGTAATATTGATTTATCTGACAAGTCTTTCAAGAGGATTTTCCTACATCACAAATTCTCCATCTGGAGTGGGGGGGACTCTGATTTCAAGCCAGAGATTCGGGAGATCCGGGTGGAGAGTCTTTCACGCAGGAGGACTCGTAGTGTTTGTTCAGGTAGGACTTGAGAGCAAAGGTCTTGTTGCACCGCTGGCAGCGGAAGTGTTTGAAACTGGAGTGCGTCTGCATGTGAGCCCGTAAGTTGGACCGGTCAGCGAAGGCCTTGCCGCAGTGGGCACAGCCGAACGGCTTTTCTCCGGTGTGAGATCGGAGGTGGCCCTGCAGTAACCAAGGTCGAGAGAAGGCTTTTCCGCACACCGAGCACTTGTGACTGAGGTTGTGTGTTAGCACGTGCATGGCCAGGGCCGGCATGCTGACGTAGATCTTACCACAGGTTGGACACTTCTTGGCAAGATGAGAATCTGGGCTGCGGTGTGTCTGCTTGTGACGGGACAGGTTGGACGACGTGGCGTAGTGTTTTCCACACTCGGAGCAGGTGTAGCGAGGTCTTTCCCTCTCGGCGAGTCCTAGGGAGTTTCTACGGCGAGATCGGCCGTCGCTGACGAAAAAGGCGTCGTAAGTGTAACTCACCGTTACTCCCTTATCGTAGAGTTTGCAACTTTTGCTTTCCTGCAGTGCATGGAGGTCTAACCCACCTGGCCTCTCATACGTGTCATTCGGCGACAGCGGTTGGGGATGGTGGCCAGCGGTCAGCAGGTGAGTCGGTTTGATGACAGACGTCCGGCTGGATAAATCCAGTTCCCGTTCCGGTGGCCTGTAGCCTAGATAGGCTGGCGATTGTGCTCCAAAGAAAACCCCACTGGACGCTGTGTCAGGAACGAAGTTATTATAATCACCTGAAAAATAAAACATAAAATAATTACCACAAGTAAAAGAAACCAAAACCCACCGTTTCTGTGCGCGAAAATTTAACAGTCATTTATAACGTATTAAGCCTATATATATATAGCCGAATTAACGTGGCTGATTCACACGTTCATAGTCGAAACACACTATCTTTGTTCTTGTCAGGAATGAAGAGAACGTTTAGCAACTCTCCACGACGCCACAGGTATAATCTAGATCCTTAGAATAAAGGATAAAGAATTTAATTTTTGGTCAGTCTAGCCCACTACTCCTTCTGTATCTCGAAGATTCGAGAGTCAAATGAAGCTTTTGCGTGATGTTTTGTCAATCATAGCCTTAGTATTAGATAGAAGACCAAGAACCACACGAATCTACTTTTTTAGGAGATATGTACACGAACTCGGGGTTCGGTAGGGGAGATGGAACAACAAAAGATATAGACAGATAGTAGTGTTTGTGTTTGAGAAAACTGTACATTTCTTCTCTAACCAGCCTCATTAATATAACGGATTTTCTTTAAACTATAGTCTCCCGAAGTTTTCCATCAAGTGTACATCCATTATATTTTTGTACCATAAATAGACATAGTAGGGTTATGAAATTTAACGGACTACGTAGGCAGAATAGACGTAGTAGGGTTATGAAATTTAACGGACTACGTAGGCAGAATAGACATAGTAGGGTTATGAAATTTAACGGACTACGTAGGCAGAATAGACATAGTAGGGTTATGAAATTTAACGGACTACATAGGCAGAATAGACGTAGTAGGGTTATGAAATTTAACGGACTACATAGGCAGAATAGACATAGTAGGGCTATGAAATTTACGGACTACATAGGCAGAATAGACATAGTAGGGTTATGAAATTTAACGGACTACATAGGCAGAATAGACATAGTAGGGTTATGAAATTTAACGGACTACGTAGGAAGAATAGACATAGTAGGGTTATGAAATTTAACGAACTACAAATGCCTGTTGAATGAAAAGGAGATGACGTTTCGGCTTCTGTACTGAGTCCTTCATCATGTTCAGTTTGATCATATATACCAGTACGTGCAATTGAAATAGTCTGTTGTACCAGTTTTTGTTGACCGGTATATTAACAGTATATATATTTTTTAGCTTTGTTTTCACAATAAAATGCTTGAAACATTTATAAAAAGTTAGATTGTATTATGTTACGATTCATATTATGTTACGATAAGAATATAAGAATTTTAGTTAAACATTATAAGCCCCCCCCCCCAGTGATTCAGCGGAAAGTCTGAAGGCTTAAAACGCTAAAAACTGGGTTTCGATACTCCTGGTGTGCACAGCACGGATAGCAAACACATTGTGTAGTTTTTGGTTAACAATAAACACGCCCCCCCCCTCCAGTGGCACAGCGGTACGTCTGCGGACTTCCAACGCTAGAATCCGGGTTTCGATACCCGTGGTGGGCAGAGCACAAATAGCCCATTGTTTAGGTTTGTGCTTAATTACAAACAAAACAAAACAATAAAAACACACACACACAAAAGAGAATATCCAATTATCGATCTCCCGAACAAGAAAGTTTTCAACCAATCACACTTTAGTCTACATAACACGTATTTGCACGCGCTTCCAGTAAAAATAGGTTGTTTTATAGAGATTGACTGTGAGATGACCTAACATGTTTCTTCGAATGCTTGAACGAATCGGAATAATGGATGTCCTAGTTATTCATTCAAGGCGAGAGTCTCAAAATGGCGTCCAATAATGTTATGACCTAATTTATCCAAAAAAAAAAACGTGTCGTAAAATACATACATGGAACATTCGCGATTTTTTGAAGTTATGTATTAGAATCGTACTCGATATTGTATTCAAATGTTCCCCCCCCCCCAAAAAAAAACAGTTTATATGCGAGCATCGATCCTTGAACTCGTTCAAATCGTAAGAATTTTTTAGTTGTTATTTATACTTGGCTCGATTTTTAAACAAATATATATATATATTTTGCTACGTGTGTTATAGATAATAAAACGTTAACGTTTTAAAATATATGTTTGTGTTGAATTTCGCGCGAAGCTACACGAAGGCTATCTGCGCTAGCCGTCCCTAATTTAGTAGTGTAAGACAGCTAGTCATCATCACCCACCGCCAACTCTTGGGCTACTTTTTTTTACCAACGAATAGTGGGATTGCCCGTCACATTATAACGACCCCACGACTGAAAAGGCGAGCATGTTTGGTGTGACGGGGATTCGACCCCGCGACCCTCAGATTGTGAGTCGAGCGCCCTAACCACATGACCATGCCGGGCCATTTTTTTAAAATATATAAACATTCAACACTTGGGATAAGAATTTTTCTTTACGCCCCCCCCCCACTCTTCCCAAAAAATAAACACTTTTTATGTATTTTTA
>NW_013672219.1:46102-48345 GCF_000517525.1 Limulus polyphemus
TCTTCACACAAAATCAACATTATTTATGCTTTTTAAAAATAATTTGTTAATAAAAAAATGCTTTTAAAGAGTGAGTAAACGCGAAAGACAAAAAAAAAAAACCTTTCCGTCGTTATTTCTGGACCCTCTTGCCAAAAGACCACGCCTCCTTCCTCAGCCACCAGTAGAGTGAAGACTGCTACAAATATCATGCAGTAATATAACTTAGGCTTAAACTAGTTTTGGTTTTTCCAAAAAAAATATCTATAATTTTTTTAAAGATAAAAGAAATGTGTAAACGATGATCAACAACTTATATAAATAACCAGAAATCAGATTACGTTTAGCGGAACAAGCAGCTTATTAGTTCTTCTTTTGGTTGTTTGTAGCAGTGAGCAGAGAAGTTATTGCCCAATCAAACTAGTTCCACAGAGCAAAGTGCTTGTTTATTTTTGCCCCAAATCCTATAAAACGATCGCCAAACCTTCTCTACAGGACTATAAGTGGCTACTCAGTGATGCCCTTTATCACACACACACACAGAGAAAAAAAATAAAATACCTTTTATATTTAGTCGTGTCTTGCATCAAAGGATCAGTTAGAAACTAGAGGAGCATTGTTTATTTTAAATGAAGATTTCTACGATTAGGCCTAAATCCTTTCATTACAGCTACAACAAACGGTTAACCTATTTATGGTTCGTTGTAATCAATGATTTTAACACGAAGGGATTTTTTTTTATAGCTAAAACGTTGACCTTGAAATACAAATCCAATGTTTTAAAACTGTGTCGGTGGTAATTTTTGACTGAATCATCAAGGTTATTATTGAACAATATTGTTCCACGCTTGAAAGACATTTTATGGACAAAACGGCCGTGTTAGAGATACCCCTAGAATTCAGATGTAATCATCCCTGATTATGAACTATTGACCAGAAGGAGGGCAGCCAATCAGCGATACCCACGCCGAAATGGCTTTGTCCAGTTAATGGAAGCGAATAATGAGATTGGTGTTACTTTTATAACGTGCCCACATCTGAAAAGGCGGGCACCCCCAGTGACATAGCGGTATGTCTGCGGACTTACAACGCTAGAAACCGGATTTCCATACCCTTTGTGTAGCTTTGTGCTTAACTACAAACAAACAAACAAACCGAAAGAGCGGAGTGTGCTCAGCGGGTTCGGGTATCGAACCTTGAATCGTACCCAGATACGCTAACCACTAGCTCACGCACAGGTATAAACGCTCGGCGTCTAAAATAATTTAACAACAGGAGGTACAAATCGAACTTTTGTTTCGTCACTGTGATTATTCATACTTTGAAACACTACTACTACAGTGTTTAATCCAACTAGAAAAAGCTCAGCCGTTTTTCTCAATTTGACCTGCTGACCTCCCAAGAAATCAATAGTTTCTCATTGAACAGACTGTTTTCATATTCAAAAACACTGATCTCGCATTTAACGAATTGTTTGCAATGTTACAGAAAACGTTTCGTGTCTCACAAAAAACGTTGGTTTTCTTTGCCAATAACAATTAGGTGATTTCATTTTATAACTTGAAAACCAAGATTTTATAAACACCCATCTTCTTTCGACTTTTTACATGACGTTTAGGACTTAATGATGTTCCATTTTCACTTGATTATTAAGCAATATTTCGAATTTCGTGATCTCCTACCTTTTGATAGGTAAGGGAAAGTTTAGGACATAAATTGACTATATCCAATCTTTTCTTTTCATTTATAAGCAACGTTTCGAACTTGATTCTATTTATCTGCAACGTTTCGAACTTGATTCTATTTATAAGCAACGTTTCGAACTTGATTCTATTTATCTGCAACGTTTCGAACTTGATTCTATTTATCTGCAACGTTTCGAACTTTATTCTGTTTATCTGCAACATTTCGAACTTTATTCTATTTATCTGCAACGTTTCGAACTTTATTTTGTTTATCTGCAACGTTTCGAACTTTATTCTATTTATCTGCAACGTTTCGAACTTTATTCTATTTATCTGCAACGTTTCGAACTTTATTCTATCTATTTGCAACGTTTCGAACTTTATTCTGTTTATATGCAACGTTTCGAGCTTTAATCTGTTTATTTGCAATGTTTCGAACTTTATTCTATTTATTTGCAACGTTTCAAACTTTATTCTATTTATCTGCAACGTTTCAAACTTTATTCTATTTATCTGCAACGTTTCAAACTTTATTCTATTTATCTGCAACGTTTCAAACTTTATTCTATTTATTTGCAA
>NW_013672219.1:49025-51968 GCF_000517525.1 Limulus polyphemus
CCCCACATCTATACTCTTGTGGTACAAATACACACTACTCTTCCCACATCTATACTCTTGTGGTACAAATACACACTACTCTCCCCACATCTATACTCTTGTGGTACAAATACACACTACTCTTCCCACATCTATACTCTTGTGGTACAAATACACACTATTCTCCCCACATCTATACTCTTGTGGTACAAATACACACTACTCTCCCCATATCTATACTCTTGTGTTACAAATACACACTATTCTCCCCACATCTATACTCGCCAGTGCTTTCTTCCCTTCAAATTGACATAAATCGCGCCACATATTCTTGAACTGTGCCAGAAAAGAAATCACGTCCTTCCAATTAATGGGTAAATGTTAACAATATTAATTACACTCTTCCAATTAATGGGTAAATGTTAACAATATTAATCACGGCCTTCTAATTAATGGGTAAGTGTTAACAGTATTAATCACGTCCTTCTAATTAATGGGTAAGTGTTAACAATATTAATCACGTCCTTCTAATTAATGGGTAAATGTTAACAATATTAATCTCATCCTTTCAATTAATGGGTAAATGTTAACAATATTAATTACACTCTTTCAATTAATGGGTAAGTGTTAACAATATTAATTACACTCTTCCAATTAATGGGTAAATGTTAACAATATTAATCACGTCCTTCTAATTAATGGGTAAGTGTTAACAATATTAATCACGTCCTTCTAATTAATGGGTAAGTGTTAACAATATTAATCACCAACTTCCAATTAATGGGTAAATGTTAACAATATTAATCACGTCCTTCTAATTAATGGGTAAATGTTAACAATATTAACCGCGTCCTTCCAATTAATGGGTAAGTGTTAAGAATATTAATCACGTCCTTCCAATTAATGGGTAAATGTTAAGAATATTAATCACGTCCTTCCAATTAATGGCTGGTCTTGAATGGCCTGGTGGTTAGGGCGCTCGACTCAGCAGTCTTCAAGTCGTTTTTAGAATCCCCATCACCGAACATGCTCTCCCTTTCAGCCGTGGGGACGTTATAATGTGACGGTCAATCCCACTATTCGTTGGTAAAAGAGTAGCCCAAGAGTTGGGGGTGGGTGATGATGACTAGCTGCCTTTCCTCTAGTCTTACACTGCTAAATTAGGGACGGCTAACGTATATAGCCCTGGTGTAGCTTTGCGCGAAATACATAACAAACAAACAAATATTTTTTAGCATCATTAATAAGAGAGTAAAATGACTTGATGTTGACAGAGGCTTGCATGCCAAACATTAACAAGCTTTTAGCCATATTTTGTTTTGTTTTTCCTTTGCCATTGGTCTGCATGATTTCTTGGAAAGTGACGAAAGACCTCGCCAGCTTTTCAGAAGCTTGTTACAATGGAAACTTTGGTGTTGGACAAAAGTACAACCATGGATATCAGACTGTGTACAATCAGTGTTGGGGAATATGACTTCAAAGTCCTAAAAGGACAGGAAACATAGCTATAATAATGGCACATTTAACTTGCAGTAAGTCTAGCCACACTCAAATATTCCTAAATGTGTGTATATAAGCAAATAGGTACACGAAGCCTAAAACTATTAAATTTATACTAAGCCTAAAAATATGTAAGTATGCCAAGCCTAAACTTACTATAAGCTTAAAAGTACATCAAACTACACTAAGCCTAAAAGTATATCAAATTAAGACTAAAAGGTTATTAAATACTATAAGGCTACACATTACGTCTAAAAATATATAGAATTATACTTAGCCTAAAAGTATATATAATTGCACTAAGCCTAAAAGTATATATAATTACACTAAGCCTAAAAGTGTATAACTCCACACCAAAACTAAAAGCATGTCTAATATAACTAAGCCTAAAAGTATATAAAACTAAGTTAGCTGGCACCACCTATTGCCGATCCAGTTGAACTGTTATATTCGAAACTTAAGTTCTGTGCTGGTGAATGTTAGATTCTTTATTATATGACGAGAACTGTTGGGTTTTACAGTCAGCCCGTGTAAGAAATAGTTTGATATCCGATACAGAAGTTTCGTATATATTTGAAAAAACAGTTTCAGGTTGAAGAAGGAAATTTCGTTTGAGAACCAAAAAAACGTTTAACAAATGTTTTATAGATGATTATTTTCAGTGACGTAAAGTACAATAAAACATAAGATTGTCAATATTTAACTAGATGTTGTAAATTTTCCAAATTTAACCCTTTGATATACGATCATGGATTCCTACAGTTTCGGGTCAATTTTTTTAATAATATGGGAAGGTTTTGGTTAAGTACTTATAATAATTAATTAATAATTTATGTTATAAATTATTTTTATCACATGTCTCAGACGTACTCCTTAAAACAGTCGACAGAGGTAGACATAACGCATGTTGCTGCTTTACAACTGTTTTACACCTTATTGATATACGTTATTCAGCTAAATAGCTTGAACTGGGTATAGCCTAGTAGCTTACGTGAAGGGCTGCATATCGTAAGGTACAAGTTTCGTAGCACGAGATATAACACGCTGTGCACTTTTAACTTTCAGAGCGTTATAATGGTGACAGTCGATTCCATTGGTTAGCTAAGATTAGCCGAGTAGGCGACGGTTGCTGCTGACTGGTTTCCCTTCACCTTGTCAGCTATTCTAAATTATGGAAGGCTATCTCTGAACCTTGACGTTCCTGTCGTGGCCGTTCAGATCGTGTATTGTTCGGGTTGAAAGTACTATGCCATACCAAGTTACCGGACTCGTTCTGATGATAATTCAGTTTACATGCCAAATATTACAGCAAAGAAATCGATAATTACTCGATGGCCCGGCATGGCCAGGTGGTTAGGGGGCGCTCGAATCGCAATCTGAGGGTCGCGGGTTCGAATCCTCATTCTACCAAACATGCTCGCTCTTTCAGCTGTGGGGCGTTATAATGTGACGGTCAATCCCACT
>NW_013672220.1:0-15864 GCF_000517525.1 Limulus polyphemus
AATGTGTAATTGACAGTTGAGTCGAGCACGTGAGACGTTCATTGTGAATTATGTCGTTTGTTATAGCGTGACTGTGGAAATTAAGTGTATTGCAAAGTTGTATTCAGAAAGAATAAACCAGTTTTATTTAAGAAAGGACTTGTATCGCCAAAGTTTCTTGGGAAATAATTTTTACGGAAAATTAACTAACGACCAGAGACGTAACAATATATATACAAACACACATAACTCACCGAAGCATTTCCTGTTAATTAATAATTTTTATTAATGAATCTGTCCAACAGAATTCCTAAAAATTGCATTGAATTCGATCAAAATCAACTTCTGATTGTTTTTACATAACTTCTTTTTAAGTATCACTACCTAGTTGTGCATATGTAACTTGACGTACTTGGTTTTGTTTTCTTTCTTTCTTTTTTTAATTTTAATGTGTTATGAAAGTGTCGGGATACAGATGTTATGTGTTTTAAAAGTTTTATTGTTTTTTTCATTGCTTAGGACAGGATTAGAAAGCAAAGGGCAGACGTTCTAATAGTTTTTGTGTATTTTTTTTAATTTTCAATGCTATAAAAAGAAGTCTTGGAATGCAAACTGATACTCTCATAAGTGGACCAAAAAATAAAAAAAACGACAGTGGTTTTACAGTGAACGATTAAGACTGTTCAAATTAATTTCTAACAATCTTGAAATCGTTATGGTATTGAAAATTTTTTATTTGATTAATATGTTTTCTCAATATTTCTTACATTATAGACTACATACTTTGAATAAATGGTGGCACAAACTGTAGTTTAATCACTACTGCTTTGTCCAATTGTTTGTTAAGACATCTCAAGCTGGTCAAGTAATAGATTGTTAAGTGATGTCTGAGAAAAACGTAAGCTATTTTATACTTTTTATTCTAAACAAAACGTAAAGAAAAATATAGGAACCATGATAAAAATTTTAAGGTTCATTAAGGAGCAGTGCCTGCCACTCTTAAAGAATGGCATTACGTTCTGTGACACCCGACTGGCTGCTTTTCAAGCTTGGAATACATTTATATCTCGGAACGTTTTAAATTAGCTTTGGATAAATCGTTCAAGCTATCTGTTGCAGTAAAATACTCGTACAGATACCACAAAAACCGTTTTAGAAACACCTTATATACGTGTGGTTTTAAAAATAGCACACATTAAGTCTTTAGAGCGCCTTTATATGGGGTAAACATCATGTTTCGCACTTTTTGTGTTGCAAAACTAGTTATCAGGAGTCCATGGTATCGTCGGTTTATCTCTAGGACAACACTTGTAGTGTTCCTGAAAGATATTCACTGAAAAAGTTGTGTCATTCACTGTGAAAATGCGCTAGATAATATTCGTATCTTACCAAAGAGGGTTACCCTACTACCGAAAACGAAACATTTTTGTGCCTAAAAATTGTCTCGGATATTCGCGCAAAGCTACACAAGGGCCACCTGCGTTAGCGGTTACTAATTTTGAACGGGTGAACTTAGAGGGAAGGCAACAAATCAATAGCATCCATCATCAAACTTTTGGGGTACTGTAATCGAATAGTAGAATCTGACCGTCACTCTTGTAACGTGTTCGTAGTCCTAAGGTGTAGAGCGCGATTCTGCTGCAACATGGCGCTCCAACCATTAGGCCACGAACAGCCCACCGAAAATATACAATCTATATGTACTCTTACTTAAAAGTATTATATTTTAATTAGATTATTGTGGTTATGCAAGAGTCGAAATATAAGAAAAAAGTCATTTATGAAATACTTTCTTTTGAGGGAGGGGGGGCAATAGCGAAAAGCGCCTCGTCTCATTTAAAGTACTTTAAATTTAACAAAACTTCTTTCTACATTAACTGCGAGTCTGGTACTTTTACATTTAATTGATTATTTCATTAGCCCCGTGGTGGAGCTCAGGATTCCGGAGCTGGGTTTAAATCCATGTGATACTACAAAATATTCCACGCACCTTAAGCTATGTGTGTGTTATAAGAGAAACAGTCAGTCTCAATCGTAAGGTGCTGTTAATCGGCTGCTTTCTCTCCAGATAGTAGTTCAAAATTAGAGACAGTAGTAGATAGCTTTGTCATGACCGAAAATTTTGTTTTTTGGTTTTTACCTATTCATTATACATACAGCCAATGCTCTTAGCTAGTCTTTCTGATAGTTGTTTCATATACAACTCTTTGGAGTACAATAACTAAAACTTGTAAAAATTAAGCAACGTTTATATATATATATAGAGAGAGATTCTATTATTATTGATTTATTATATTTATAATAAATTGTTTATTAATATTGGTGTGAAGTCCTGGCCATGCACTAGTTTATTAACTATGTTTTGCTAAGTGTTTAATTTATTTCTAAGTGTTGTTACTGTGAAGAAATTGTGTTTTTGTTGTTGAACCTGATTGTAGCGGTGTGTTCATTTTAGACCATTACAAGGGGTTAAAGCTTCCATTGAAGTTACAGACCAGGATTATGATTTCCCTAAAAGTTTTAGTCAAGGGTTACAATTCCCTTACAAGTTCAGGCTACTGTTATTAGGTCTAGATAATGCTACATCTTCCCTAAAAGATGTTCTGGATTACACTTCCTGAAAGATGAAGACAATAGAGCAAGATTTTATTCCTTTGTCACTAACTTGGAGCTTTAAGAAATCTTATTTTAATGTTTGAATATGGCATGTATGCCATAGGACAGATCATTACATACAATCAGGATACCAGTAAACAGTATTTCAATTTGAAACTGGTATTTGTTAGTAAAACACAAAAATTAACAAGAGTATACCCAGCTAACACACAACATTTCTGCAACGTTGCTGAATAGTTGTAGAAATGTCATACATTAGTTGGGCATGACAGATTGATAAGCATATCCAGTGAAATCCAGGAGAAATGAATAATTTCTTTAAAGTAATAAATCAAGGTCTTTCAAATTCTAAGTTTACACATATCTAATCAACAGCAGAAGATGAAAATGTTTTATTAAACAAAATATGTGCACAATTTACAAACAAGACTAAAGCATTTAATATATAACCAAAGTCATAATAACTATGGAAAAATTGATAATTTTCACCTACTATCACAACAGTAACATTGACAATGTGGTAATTTTCTTCATCTTAAGCAGCAAGACAGTATAATTGTGAAAAATAATAATAATAAAAAAATCAAGGTGACTAATTTAGTTTTAAAATAAAACATAGAAAATGATACAATAACAAACAAAATTTGTGTTTATATCTACATTTCTAAACAACAAAACTTGAAAGATGGTGACCATACAAATATAACTTAAAATATGATATTCAATGTATGAATGCACCAAAGGCAATTAATTTTTACTCACCAAGAGATACACCTGTATGTCAAACCTAAACAATAGCTTAGAAATAATGAAAGTCAAAGGGGAATCACCATTTATACAAGATCCACGATATTCAGCCAAGAAATTCATAATTTCATTTCTAAACTTTTTAACAGAATTGGTAAATATGAAAAAAAAAATCTGATTTACTACTGCATGACAATTTTCATTATTACAATTGATATATGATCACTATAATTGCACTACATGAATGGATTTATCAATGTTTTCAAAACCTGTGTGTCACACCAGAGATTCAATTCTGAGCCCAAAATTCCACACCTCTGTACATCTAGTTACAGACTATACGCAGTTGTACACATACAAAAAAAGTTAGCAACTAGTACACATATATGTTTCTAAAACACTTAATTCAAAATAACAAGTGAAGAATGAAGTATTGTTTGTTTTGTAAAATAATAATTGCAGTTTCTTAGCACATTTCGCTTCAACAATCATTATCAAGATTTAAAATATGGAAGAAACACTGTAACCTGAACAAAGTCAAATATTAAAGACATAAATGTTAAGCCACTTAGCAACATTAATAGAATAAAAGTAACCAACAGTTCAATTTAGTATATACAAAAGGTGATGCATTAACCTGGGTCATGTTTTTTCAAAGTATTTGAAATTTCTATCATGACAAGAAAATGGCATTTTTTCAACTTTTTAATTGAAACAAAACAATCAAACAATAATGATTACGGATTATGATGCTATGTTGCAAGTTTCAAACTTATTGTGTTATTTATTTTTCCATCTGTCTATCTATCAGTATAATATGTAATTTAAATCCATTATATTTTTTTTGCAAACACACAGGATAATTTGTAGTCCTCCATAAGAGTTTATAAACAATTTCATTCATGCAAACATCAATTTCTTCGCTTGTACAGAGTTTGCTCTCAAGTAAAAATATCTTTCCAGGACAGCAACTTGGTAAGATTCCCAACAAGGTATATACATTATTTACTCATCCATCTTCCCATTTGCTCCCACCCTTCACACATTAAATTCAAAAGTCCATTTATCCACACAATTTATATGTAATAATGTATGGCATCACAACCTACTAAGATAACTTTTGTCTTATTACTAATTAATTTTGGAATTACCAAGTATCTAAAACCCCATTACTTTGTAAAATTGTTTATGGAAAAATTTTTTCTCATATCTTACTGTGTCTTGTAAAGACATTCTAAGTATTTAACTTTAAAGCTGCTTTAAAACATGCAAAATAACCTTACACTTTATGCATACATTAACTTTTAAAGCATAGCTCTAGTAACCACAAAAGGTAGGTTACTGAAAAAAAAAAAATAACGGCAACAAACATATTTAGTTTTCTATCTACCATATCCTGTTTTACTGTTCACAGTTCAAGAAACCATCACAAGACTATAATATATTACACAGAGATCAGATTCCACCACAAACATTTCTAACTTTATGTAGACACCATTCCTTGGGGATGTTGTAGTATTGGTGATGACGGGGAGGAACGTGGAGACATCTTTGTTCCTGAGGCAGCTGCTGTTGCAGTAGTGATATCCTTTGGGCCAGGTTTGGTGTGTTGCAGCCTTAACCAGATGTCTCCCAAAGCTTTAGCAAAGTGGTCGTCAACTGAAAAGTTGAAAAATTTAAATACAATCAGTCAACAAAGTCAATGATAATTTACAGATAAATTAATAGAGAAAAATAACTTTTTTGTAAAAATCTTTAAGATAGCATTACATTAATTTTTTTGTTGCTCAAAAGAGGAAGTTCCAGAATTTGTTTTGTATTTAAGAATAAAATTATTAAAGTGAATCACACTGAGAATTTTTTGTTTTTATGGAAAAGTGATATTTTTGAACAGAAATTCAATTTGAATTTCAAATTAAAGAATTATGTATTTTCATTAATTCTCAAAGAGAAATGCATTTTAAAATATAGCAAGAACATTTTAACTTTTATAAATCCTAGTCTGCAGCTTATGTACCAGAATGAGAAGTCAAATGTCATGTAAAATAATGAGAAAAAAAACTGCTCTAAATTTTTAAATATACAACTTGTATGGAAAAATTCTAAACTAATATTAAACAATTTTCGATCAATATAATCATTATATATAAATATTTATATCGGAACTTGTGTATAAAGTTAAAATAATAAATACACAATGTTAAAATCAATACAGTTATTTTGATATGATTTTAATTGTGTATTGATTTTAACATTATATATTTATTATTTTAATATAATCATTGTTTGCTGTTACACACCTTAAAATATCATTTGCAATAAACAGACCTAAAATGACCATTTCATCTATATAAAATATGTGTACATTCTATGATTAAAATATAGTCAATCATCTATGAAATATTTAAGCACCTAACAGTTTAGTGACATTCAATTACACTGCTAACTTACTAGCTATTTTAAAATCTGTAGAGCATGAGTAAAAATATTAATAGTGCTCTTAAAACTATGGTATTAACAAAGCTTTACTAAGCTAACTACATGTTTTGCGTCATTATTTTGATATGATTTTAATTGTGTATTGATTTTTAACATTATATATTTATTATTTTAATATAATCATTGTTTGCTGTTACACACCTTAAAATATCATTTGCAATAAACAGACCTAAAATGACCATTTCATCTATATAAAATATGTGTACATTCTATGATTAAAATATAGTCAATCATCTATGAAATATTTAAGCACCTAACAGTTTAGCGACATTCAATTACACTGCTAACTTACTAGCTATTTTAAAATCTGTAGAGCATGAGTAAAAATATTAATAGTGCTCTTAAAACTATGGTATTAACAAAGCTTTACTAAGCTAACCATCATAATTTTGTTAATCATGCCATGGTTTCAAGATAGTTTATAAAAGAAAAATTTTTAACATCTCCGTTCTTTACTAAGTTTATAATCATCAGTTTATCCTATTAAACTGAAAGAAACATTCAACCATTATTGTTAATATAAATAAGCATTTTAAGCTTGTTGTTTGAACTTCCAAAAACTGCAATGACATTTTCTTGAAACTTTTTCAGGATCATCCCTAGGTTGAGTTGAAATGCATAACTTTATGGTAGCTTTTCCTCTTTTAATATTATTTGACCTACAGTTACATCTTTGATAAAAGTTTATTTTATAAAAATCAGGAACAAATAGCTAAAAGAAAGGAACATTATATTGTGTTTTTCACAAGCCTTGGAATCTCCACTTCCATCTACAAATATACAATGTTTACATCAAATTTCATAAACACAAAACTACAGAATGATAAAATAAATTACAGATCATGTTTCCAAGATGTCACAAACAGACAGATACATGTAAATTAAAGATTGCCAATCCACATTTGTACATATTACCAGAAGCAAACAAGGAACATGTTGCTCAGTAAGAAGGATTCACTAGAAAACTTTCTATTACAAGAAAAAGCAAAAAAAAAAAAGAAAGCAAAATTACATTGTCTTCTACATCAAAGGTCTAGAAAAGGTATACTCATGTCTCAGATACTCTGAAACTTGAAAATAGTGTTAGAAAAAAAAGTATGCCAAGAATATTTTCCACAGAGCTACTAATCTTGATGATATTATGTTGAAGCGCCAAAATTTATAGAGAAATTTAAGAGAAAAAAGCATGTGTACATACATACACACACACACATAAATTCATCTAAGTTTGTGAAGTAAATATTAATGAAATTTGCCCATGATGAAGAAAGGTACACCTTTCAAAAACCGGGTTTTGTATTTTTTATCTTTATTGTGTAATGTAGCTTTTATGTATTAAGGTGAGACTCCTATAGTTAGTACCTTATCCCAGTTGAACAGAAAAAAGGCATTAAGCTCTGATGAACAGCAGATGCAATTAATAATCATGCCCCAAGCATAGAACACAGTAGTTGTGGTACTGGTTTTCCAACTAATGGGAAATTCTGAAGATGTGAAACAATTTTAAAGGTTAGAAATGTTCAAATGAGTTCAATTACAGTAACCTACCTGTAATTGAAACACTTGGAGCTGTAGGAGTAGCTGAAGAAAGGAATTCTGGATAATCCTTGCCCAAAGATCTCCTGAAGTGTTCATCAATAACAGGGTCACACATACCTGACACAAAATACCAGTTAATAATAATAAAAATCAAAATAACAATTACAGATGTTATGATAAAAATACCTTATTCAGCCAATTAATAATTAGCCATGGATCAATTGAAAAAATATTTTAGTTTCTCCACATTAAATAAATCTCTATTTCCCTATCTAATATGAAGAAAAATTAGGATACTTAAAATTAATTGGCTTTACAGAAGTATATACATTTTTTAGACATGTCTAATACTAAAAACTTTAAATTTTTCTCTGGTGAAAAGTACTGTACATATTTTTGTTACCTTAAAAATGTTAAAGAAGCCAATTTTTTATTATTTTAAAAATATAAATATCTTTTAAATATTTGACTTTAAATGAATAGAATGTGAATAGTGTTGCGTATCTGCTCGTTTGTTAATTTCCGGTACAAATTCTTTCTGTAGAACTTCAGCGATACAAGTCCTTTCTTAATTAAAACTAGTTTATTCTTTCTTGATACAACTTTTTTAGTACGCAGAATTTCCACAGTCACTTCAAACTTAACAACCTTTATAACACACGCTATAAATCACAGTGATTCACATACTTTACTTAATGGTGCCTACTGTTTGCTTGACTCAATTATCTATCTATCTCTTCAATCTATCTGCCTCTGCAATTGCACTGGTTTTACTTGCCAGGCTTATATACTAAAAAAAAGAGGGAGACTCGAACAAACTAGAGTTGCCAGGAAAATTTATGATCCTTCCAGAAACTCCAGTGCACATGCTTCCAGCATTGTGTGACTTTCATTGTGGTAACAATAGCAATCATATTATAAGAAAAAAGTTCTAAAGCAATTCTTTTTCCTCTTAACTAAAATAAAAGCATCCTTGATAAAATTAGTACAAAAATGACATTTTGGCACACTTGAATTTGTTGTCTGATCCACAAATGTTGAAAAAAGACTGCAACAAAATCCTATCATCTTAACAAAATTGTGAGGTCAGCTATATTTATCTATGCTGATTGATAAAAAACAAACAAGGTAAAGTGCATTTAGCCTTGTAACTTGAAATAGTAGAACCTATATAAAAGGAAGTATTACAATCTGCCTTGATACTTAACTTTTTTTCTATAAGAATAAATAAAGCTGCCTTAACATTGGGACTCAAAGGCATTTTTGGTTCATTGCATATGAAAATAATTATGCCTACGAAATACATATTAATCCTTAAAATGTCACATTTTTGATATACTACATCAAAATTCAGTTTCATTTCTTAACTATTACCTGAAACCACTTCTCTACGATAACCAGGTTGAACATTATCATCAGAATGAGATAAGATACTCCCAGTGGGACTTGCTTCACTCAGCGGAGAAGACAGTCTTGCACCATGATCTTTTCTTTGACAATGTGAACGCATCAGTGCTGGAGCACATGTAATCACTGATGGTCTTCTTTGTTGTGACTGTTGTTCCATATTTTTACAACATTTTTTTGTCATATCTAGTGGCTGATTGTAGTCTGACATAGAATCAGTAAATATATAAGGCGTTGAGTGTCGTTTTCTTTCCATTCCAGGAAGTCCCTCATTCCCACTTGTATAACTTGGAAGCATACCACTAAAACTGAAGGAGTTGCGTGAGGATATGTTCAGTGGAGGAGTAATGTACCCAGGGAGATCCTTTGTGAAGGGAAAAGTGCCCTCAGCTTGTGATTCTGAGGATCCAATATTCCTGTGAAAGTAAGAACACACTATCTTCAGTTTAGATAATCTTTTACAAATTCTACACAAATACTTAAAGTACCAAACAAAAAGTTGCATATTATTTAACCTCCGCTACAATTATGGTGAAAACAGAAAGTTGGATAAAGGCAATTTTTCTTTTTATCAAATATTATGATTATTTTTGTTGCAATTTTTCATACACCATCTTTTCATATCAAATTATCTTCCTTGTTGTTATATTCATCTGCAGAGAAACTGCATTATAGAAAAGAAAACTGGAATTTTTATTGTAAGAATCTTGAGGGGGTTTGACTTTACTTGAATTAAATTATAAAGCTCTGTTATCATCTGAACATTATCTACAGAATCTGACAGTTTTTGAGTTTCTATTTTATAAGTTTGCAATGAGAATAACAATAGAAGATAAATAAAATGCTCTGACAGTCACAGTATTTTAAGTTTATGATAATAAATCCAACTATGTGAACAGTGGTTTGCTCCGTGTTTGGTAAACTTTGGACATAACTTACTTGTTCTTTCCTTCACATAAATGCTTTTAAAAGATCATATTTATTTAAGAGTATGAAGGAAAATAAAGTATATATTCTTTTTGGATATTTCAAAGGTTTTCTGATCATGTCAGAAATTGAATTACAAGATATTTTATCCATTCATTTGACTGACAATTCTCTTAAATTTGTTTGTTTAAATCAACACATTTCTCAGAAAAACTGGACCAATTTAAAATAATTCTGCTATCTTAACTGTTTCATTTAAATATCTAATAAATCCTTGCAAGAGCTAAAATTTTAATTTATAATGGGTCATAGGTTTTGTATTACCTGGCTTACTTTGATGGATATTGATGATTGATACTGGCTTCATTTATTATTATGAACTGCTTAAATGTGATCATTATGTCACATCTTCTCAACTGATGATCTGCAATTGTAGTGATATTACTTATTACATACAGTGGTGTCAGCGTCTTATGATGGGAATCTACCAATTATTTGTCCAATATAATGTCCAGTACACATAGGAAATGTATATAAATACATAACATGACTACAATGCTGTAAAAGTACTTTGTCTTTAAATTCAAACATTGTTTGTTTACTTCTTAAATGAGCTGTGAAAAATTAATCACACTTTAATTGGTGAATAAAATTTAAATTATTTTGAAACAACTTATTGCTTAAATAAGGAAAGACATCTGGAATTCTAGTAACATTAAAATAATTTATAATGACTATGACAGCTAGTACTCAGGTTCAGTTATGCATCAAGGAAACCTAAACACATTTCGACCCATTATACATGAAAACCTTGGTGCTGTAAAGCTTTCCTTAACCATAAAAAAATGCAAGTTGCTCTCATTTTGTCCTTAGTTCAAACTGTTTCAGTGGTGTAGCACAAAGTACAAGTCACTTACAGTAATGAGCTCCAATTTCACTCCATTTTTCAATAATTCATTATTCATAAATTATACATCATTTCATGTAGTTTTTTTCCAAAGCATTTGGTACATCAGAAAGAAATTTTAGAATACTAATTAAAAACTAAATCCCATCCAACACTAACTGGTCACCTTCATACTAAGTGTTGAAGTTTCTTCAGTAAAATAACTGTGTTACAATTGGCAATCTATACCACACTGAAATTTTTTTTTCAGAGTATGGACATATACATAATAACAAAGTAAATCTTGAAAGTTTGAACATGAAGCTTATAAATGCTAAAGTTCAACTGTACAAGCATTCAATTTAAAAACCACTAAGGTTTGATTATATGAATGATAAATTTCAAAACAGTCAAAGTCTGGTTGTATGAGTGTTCAATTAAAAAATAACCAAGCTCATATTTTATAACCATTCAATGTAGGAACTACTAAGATTTACTTGTACCAATATCCAACTAAAAAATAACTATGAACTGGTTTTATGAACACTTAAATGAGAAGCAGCTAATGTTCTCATATTCAAAGATTCAGGCATACTAAATACATATACTGTAATACTAGATATGTCATTAACTAATTTTAATATCATAAGCTAAGTTTAACTGAATATATTAATAAGTCAAAAGATGTTAGATATCAACTGTTTACCTTATGCAATTTTTTAAGAATATTATTCAAATCACTTAATGTCTTTTTTTTTATATTATTTTCAATTTCAAGAATTCTTGGCTCATTATTTCACTAACAGTTAAAGGGTAAGTAAAAAAAAAAAAATTGTTTTTGATTTACAAGAAAATTCTAAAAACTATGAAAAGTACAACATAAATTCACATTTTTAGTCATTAGCAGTAGTCATTAGTAGCATATCTACTAATAACAGTAAGGAATGAGCAAAGACAGATACAAGGATATTTTATGATTTTTGTTAACTACATATATTTTTATGTAGTACACACCTGATACCATAATACATTTCAGATATTTTTGTTAGTGTGTAAGGGTCAAAATAGAAATTCACTATACTCCGAATCAGAATGTCCTCATATAATCAACATTTTGATACAATATTAAGGAACACTGATTCTCAAAATACATAAAGTAAAAATGCATGTATATTAACTGAATAATGGGTATAATATATTTTAAATTCCTTACGGCAAAATATGATTTTGTTTTGTTTCTGTCCCAAGTAGCTAATGCCCTGAAATAATAATTTTGTCTTTTGGTTAGTCTGTTTAAAGTACTTGCAGATATATACTGTATGTTAATTTGTCTCTAAGAGTACTAGAAAAAGTTATCCTAATTTAGATTACCTTTGTAAAACTTTGTTTTGTTTTACATAATTACATTATGGGAACTCATTTACGTTTACTTTCATTCTTTCATTAATAACTGTTATGATTACTTTCACAACTTTCATGATGCCCTTTTCAGGTACATTGTGCTATAACTTATAGCAAGAGTTTGTAGAAAATGTTTCAAATATCACCAAAAATTTTGGTAAAGAGTTTTAATAATGAGACTGTTGTATGTAGTATTTATGATGTTTCAGCATTAAAAAATAAC
Source organism: Limulus polyphemus (assembly GCF_000517525.1). Lineage (NCBI taxonomy): Eukaryota > Metazoa > Arthropoda > Merostomata > Xiphosura > Limulidae > Limulus > Limulus polyphemus. The sequence continues at coordinate 12,225 of NW_013672220.1, forward strand.
ATGATAGCTTTTTTATTTAACTAATAAAATTTACAACTGGGTGTTTCATTAGGTTTATTAACCAGTTTTCAAGAATGATGATTATATAAAGTTCAGCTAACATTTCTGTGTGTGGTGCCAATACTGAAAGTAAGTTTTCAACATTATTCATCAAATTATGTTTTATACTATGTAACGATCCAAGTATAAAGTTGGCTTGAAGACCTAGTAGTTCAGTAGAAGCTTTTGGTCACAGTTTGAACTGGAGTGGTCCAGGGTTTAAGCTTCTATTACAAGAGATTGCTTTTCACCTGTTTCAGATCATTACAACTGGTTGTTAACTTCTAGGTCAGTTGGGCATAGTAGAATGGCTATGAACTTTATGTAAATATTACTGCTGTGCATTTTAATAATTACAGCTACTAACTCTTAGTTTGACTGCATTTTGGAGACTTAATATGTCTAGGGCTCTTGAGGAACAGCATTTCATAACAAAAATTGTAATTTTTTTTACATTTCACATGGTGAGAATAAACTCAGACACAATGATTGTGAGGTTAGAAGACTTAAAGACGGGTTAAGCCTCTCTGAGAAAATCTTAATAGAAGCCACTTTACATACATAACTTGTGGTTTTTTGGACTGTTTCAAGTTTAATATGTCAATGTTTTCCAATTCTTTTTTGTTTAAGAAAAGGAGAAATGTTTTATTAGTGTTAAAAGTCTGTTATTGAAGATTTAGCTTCATCAGAAAATCACTTGGTACTTGCTTGTTACTTTTTATTTGTAAAATTCATTGAAAACAAAGCCATTAGAATATAATGTCTTATGTGAAGTATTAGAAAAAGCTTTGTTGGAAGTAGAGTATTCTATCAGTAGAAATATTATAGCTCATGTCAATAAATGGTTTTACCAATTTTAAAAATTTGGTTTAGTATGTAAGTGCTGCCTATTGACAAAACTGCTGCTGCTAATAACAACCTAATCATGGTATCCAACTTGATGAAAATACATATACCATTAAGGTATCTGCATAGCGTTATTTGTGAATTAACTAGATAAAATTTGTAAATGAGTTTTGGGGTTCCCACACATTCTGGAAAACCTGCAAAATTTCAAAGTTAATTTCCAGGCCTGTAAAATGGAGAAAAAACAGTTTTTCCATGAAATTTCTTTCTTTATGAAATACATCAACTGACTTAATAACAGTTAATAATTTTGTTGAACAAGTAACTTAAGTAAAATGTGATTAAGTAAATTTTAAAAAAAAGCAACTGAAAAGACATGAGGTTAACATAAATATGTATGTAAAAAGTGTCATGAAAAATGGTTGAAATATCCTGGAAAAATATTTTGAACCAAAGTTGGGAACCCTGATCAATGAATTTGCTTGGCAAATAAAACTGTTTATGAGAAATGAAGCTCAGTTCATTATGTCCATATCTGGATTATATGGTTTTATCACTTTATGGTTATAATCAGAGATAAAACATTTATTGATTGAACTGTTTAGTTGGATGTAGATTTATCTCCTAGGCTAAGTTGTCAAGTTTATTTACAGTAGAGTATTGTGTGAAAAATAAGCCTCTGTAAATAAGATGTTTAAACAAAAGCAGAATATTTTTTCTTTTTTCGTACAAGCTTGCACCTGCATCGTTAGAAATTCTCCAGTTCTTCTGACACTTTTAGTATAAAATCAATTTTTTTTGTTCCAGAAGAGAATAGAATTTTGGATGATTCTCAGATTCCCCCTTTATCCAAGGAACTTCCCACCAAAAACCATAAATTGAAAAGAACAAAAGAACGACGACACACACTTGGAGGGAAACCAAGAAATAAAAAATCATCTTCACCACATCTGTAAGTGGATGATTGATATCATAAGTATAAAGATCATTAATTATTTTTTTTAGATTCACAGTGGAAGTTTTAATCTTTTTTAAGTTGACTTAAAGAAAACTTGTATCCAAAAAATATTGTTTGCCTGTAAGTTATTATGTATTGTTCTAATTTTTCATTATAGTAGTGCTTAAGTCCTTATGTTTAACCAATCATTTATCATTAGAAATCTTCAGAAACAATATTGTTGTATCTGCCCATAGAACTGGTATGTTTAATATGCATTTTGTGTTCATAAGTACAGACTTCCAGTTATTTCCTATTTTTAAATAACAAAGGGTACTGATAATGCTCATTATTCTTAATTTTTTAAATACGCTAGGCCTGTTTCATATTTTCAAAAATTGTGATTGTCAGTTCAAAATCTGTGTTATATGCACAGGCTGTAACAAAAGTAAATTCTTCATGTGAGAAATATAACATTCAATCATTATTCAGAACCTCAATTTACAAGTGTTCCATGCTTTGTCCCATGACTTTCAGACACTGTTCAAACTGTTCTTCAGTATTATAATTATTACCCATTTTAGTCTTTTACACATAAAACAAACAAAAGTATATTATATACAAGACATTACAGATGGGCCTTTTGTGTGAAAACATTCATTTAGTACTTGGAACCTCAAATTTTTACATATTCAATATTTTGTCCATTTGCTACCAAATGCTGTTTGACTGACATGTTCTCCATTTCTGTACTTCCTATTGTCCATTTCTACCTACACTAAGAAACAAAACATTATATATGCAGCTGTACATTTGTTACACCATTATTATTACGCTTAAAACAGATAATTTCTTGTGTCAGTGACTTACATAAGCTGTATTCAGTGCAGTTTACTAACGAATAATATGAAATACATGCATGCGCACAACAGCTGCACATACTTTCGAAGATAACGGTTTCCTAGCAATAATCATACACCAAGTCGAATATTGAGAGTTACTGAACTTAGGCTTCTAACTCAGTCCCGTGTAAAACATATTGGTACATATCTGCCAGTTTGTTAATTTCCGGTATAAATTCTTTCCGAGGAACTTCAGTGATACATGTGCTTTCTTAATTAAAACTAGTTTATTCTTTCTTGATACAACTTTTTAGTACACAGAATTTCCACAGTCACTTTAAACTTAACAACCTTTATAACACACGCTATAAATCACAGCGATTCACACACTTTACTTAAGCTGCCTACTGTTCGCTTGACTCAATTATCTATATATCTCTTCAATCTATCTGCCTCTGCAATTGCACTGGTTTTTCTCGCCAGGCTTATATATACTTAAAAAAAAAAAGAGGGAGCCTCAAACTAGAGTTGCCAGGAAAATTCATGATCCTTCCAGAAACTCCAGCGCGCATGCTCCCAGCATTGCGTGACTTCCGCTGTCGTAACAATATACAAAATTCTGTTGCCATTTCGAGCTTTAATCTCTGCATACAATTTTAAACGTACTAATAAACGCAATAAAAGTTACGGGATGACGCCTAGTGACGTCTTCTTACAAGTTCTACTTTTACTAGTTCTAGGCTTTAATGGAGATAATTTTGAAAACTCTTATGCAAATACTCTTCCGAAACCAAGACAATATGTTTGAACAATTTTAGGCTGAAGTAAGTTGCGGAATTTTGCCACGCTTCTTTTTTTTCTTGACCCATATACAGAAAATTGTAAACAAAATTTTAATTTAAATTATTTTAGTAACCTACCTTCGCTCGGACGTAAAAATATTCTCAGGCATAACAATCACAGAGAGACTAAGATA